>NW_024704945.1:71170-99334 GCF_018977255.1 Callorhinchus milii
TTCTTTCTTTCTCTCAGCCTCTCTCTCTTTCTTAGTCTCTCTCTCTCTCTCGCACAGTCCCTCGCTCTCTCAGTCTCTCTCTCTCTGTCTTTCGGTCTCTCTGTGTCTCTCCCAGTCTCTCTCAGTACCTCTCTGACTCTCGCTCCTCTTTTATTTCTGCCTCTCTCTCTCTCTCTCTCTCTCTCTCTTTGTCAGTCTCACTCACTGACTCTCTTTCTGTCTCTATCTTTGTCTCTGTCTCTTTCTCTATCTCGCAGAAACACTCTCTGTCACCCACAAATCACAGTGTCACTACACTTCACAATATCTCTCACACTCTCTCTACGGTTTCTCTCTCACTTTCTCGCTCTCTATCTCACTCTGTTCTTTCTCTCCTTCAGTCTCTCGCTCTGTCTCTGTCGTTCTCTCTGACTGTCTCTCTCTCAGTTTCTCTCTGTCTCTCTCTCTCATACAGTCTGTCTCATAGTCTCTTGCTCTGGATCTCCCACAAGACACAGTCACTATTAGTTATAATATATTTGTGTCTCAGTCTCTCTCTGTGTCTGTCTCTGTCGCTCTTTCTCTCACAGTCGCTATCTCTTAGTTTCTCCCACAAAATACACAGTCACCACATGTTATATTTCATCCACCCTATTCTCTCTCACTCTGTCTGTCTTTCTCTCAGTCTCCCGCTTAGTTTCTTTCTCTCGGTCTCTATTTGTTTCTGTTTCTCTCACTCTCTCTCTATATCTCAGTCTCACTCGCTCAGTCTCGCTCTCTACATGTCACTCTCTATCAGTCTCTGTATTTGTCTCTCGCTCTCTCTTTCTCTCACTCAGTCCCTCTTCACTATCTGTCTCTCTCATTCTCTCTTTCTGTCTCTGTCTCTTAGTAGCTCTCACAAAAAAGTCACTACACGTTATATTACTTTGCAAACGAGAGATCTGAGTTCAATTCCAGGCAGGTCAGGGCGAAACCTTGGGCAAGTTTTCTTACTCCACACAGAGCCTAATAATAATCCCTCCAAAACCAAAAACAATAATAAATTGGTCATGTTGAATCTACGACTGTTTGTGCGACATTGCTGTGCGCAATTGGCTGCCGCGTTCGCCCACAAATATACAGTTAATTCACTTTACAGTGTGTTCTGTGAAGTGCTTTGGGATGTCCTCCTGACCAGAAAAGCGCTATATCAAATGCAAGGATTAAGGAATATACTTCTCCCCTAGTCTCTCTCTCTCTCTCAGTCGATTTCTCAGTATATCATTCTGTCTTTTCCTCACTCAGTCTCTCCTCTCTCTCAGTCTCTCTTTCACTCTCTGTATCTCTCTGTCCTTCTCTCTCTCTCAGTCCTTGTCTGTCTCTCAGTATCTCTCACAGTCTCTCGCGAAATATATATTTGAAGGGATTATTAACCCTGGAAAATTGATCTGCAAATCGTCTATCACCCGGTTGTGACTGTCTGCGAGAGAAACAGACACGAGTGGAGTAAGGAAACATCCGTAAGGCTTTACTCTGCCAGGAATCACCCCCAGGCCCTCTCGCTAGCGAGGCGAGGGCTCTAACCACTGAGCTACAGGGCTCAGACTGCAGTGTGTGAGCAGACACAGGGTAACTCAGGGCTGAAGCTGTGTAGACTTTATTCTGGGTGTTTTTGCACACACATTTTTACTGTAAAGATAGCAACAATAATCTACCTCAGGACATGATTTTTTCACAAAAAAAATCTGTTTGGGAGCTAAAGACAGTTGGGAGTACAAATGGAATCATTGACCTGAGTCAGTTTATATCTCAGGATTAGGGAGAAAGCCCCAACGTCATGCATGTTGGAGCCGGACACACACACACGCGCGCAACCCGCAAACAGACACGCATGTACGCACACACACAAAAACAAACATACACTGTGGGAACAGGGTCAGACACACATGCACATGTGCACACACGCAAACTGTTTCGGTCCCTCACAGTCTCTTTGTCATGCTCTCCGTCTATTTCTCTCACTCTCAGTCTCTGTCCCTTTTTCAATCTCTCTCTTTCTCTCTCTCTCTATCTCTTTGTCTCTCTCAGTCTCTCACTCAAAATTCCCAGTCAGCATACATTGCAATATATTCTCTCTCTCACTCTCTCTCTAACAGAGTCTCCCTCTCTGTCTCTCTCCCATTCACTCTCTCTGTCTTTCAATCACGCTCTCAATCTCTCTCTTTCTTTCTCCCAATCTATCTCTCAGAGTCAGTCGCTCTCTTTCTCAAACTCTATCTCGCAGTCTCTTTCAGCCTTTCTCTCAGTCTATCTTTCAATCTGTGTCCCTCACTTTTTCCCACAGGCACTCTCTAAGTTTTGTTATCTGTCTCCCCCACTTCTCTTTCTCTCAGTATCTCTCTCTTCTTTGTCTCTTCCACAAATCACAAAGTAACTACACTTTATAATATATTTTCTCTCATAATCTCTCCCATTCTCTCGCTCTCTCACATAATCTCTTAGTCTCTCTCAGACACTCTTTCTCGCACTTTCTCTGTAAGTCAGTCTTTCTATCTCTCCCATGAAACACAGGCACTGCATTTTATTATATATTTTCAGTCTTTCTCAGTCTCTCTCTCTCTCCCTCTCAGTCTCTCTTCTCTCTCTCTCTCTCTCTCTAACTCATTCTCTTTACCTGCTCTCTTTCTCTAAGTCTCTCTCAGTGTCTCACACAGAAAAATGTCACTACACTTTATAGTATATTCCCACTAAGCGTCTCTCTCTCAGTTTCTCTCCGGCTCTCTCTCAGCCTCTCTCTCTATCTCTCACTCCGTCTTTCTATCACTTAGTCTCACTCTCTCAGTCTCTCGTTCTGTGTCACTCATTCTCTGTCTCTTTGTCAGCCTCTTTGTCAGTCCCCGTCTATCTCACGGTCACTCTCACATTTCCCTTTCTGTCTCTCCCACAAAACAGTAACTGCACTTTATAACATATTTTGTCTCAGTCTCTCTCACTCTATCGCTCTGTGTGTATTTTACAAAACACTACACGTTATATTTCCTCTCACATTCTATCTCTCTCTTTCTCTCAGCCTCTCTCTCTCTCAGTCTCTCTCAGTCCCGTTGTCTCATTCTCTCTTTCAGTCTCTCTCAGTCCCGTTGTCTCATTCTCTCTTTCAGTCTCCCTCATTCTCTTTGTCTCAGTCTCTCTCTCAGTCTCTTTGTCTTAGTCTCTCTCTCAGTCTGTCTCAGGCTCTCTCTCAGTGTTGCCCACAAAAGAAACAGACACTGCAGTTTATAATATGTTTCCTCTCACAGTCTCGCTCTGTCTCTCTCTCACAGTCATTTTCTCTATCTCAGTCTATTTCTCCGGCTTTCGCTTTCTCTCCTTTCCTCTCTTGCTTGCTCTCTCTCTCACACACACAGTCTGTCTGTCTGCCTGTCTCTCTGTCTATAACTCTGTCACTCTCTCCATCTGGCTGTCTCTTACGCTGTCTCACCATCTCTCACTCGCTCTCTCTCTTTCTCTCTGTATGTGTGTGTGTCTCTCTCTGTCTGTCTATCCGTGTCTCTGTTAGTCTTTGTGTCTCTGTGTGTGTATCTCTCTCTGTCTGTCTGTCTCTTTTTGTCTGCCTCTCTGTCTGTCTCACTCTAACCATCGCTCTGCCTTTCTCTCATTCAGTCTCTTCCTCAGTTTCTGGCTATGTCTTTCCCAGAAAACTCAGCCACTACATGTCTCTCTCTTTCTATCTCTCTCTCTCTCTCTCTCTCATTATTTCTCTCACTCAGCATCTCTTTCAGTCTCTTTCTGTTAGTCCCTCTATAAATCTTTCTGTTTCAGTCTCTCTCTGTGTCGCTGTCTCTCTTACAGTGTCTCTCAGTCTCTGTCTCTCTCAGTCTCTCTTTCTGTCTTTTCCGCAAAACACACAGTCACTACCATTTGTAATATACATTCTGGACAGTCTCTCACAGTCTCTGTCTCTCTCTGTCTATCTCTCACAACTTTGTTCTCTCCCTCGTAGTCACACTGACTCAGTCTTTCTTCCTCTCTGTCGCTTTCTCTTTCTCTCTCAGTTTCTCTCTCTCAGCATCTACCTTTCTCTCCGAGTCTCTCTCTGCCAGGGTCACTCTCTCACTCTCACTATCTGTCCCTTGCTCTATCTTTCTCTCTCTAAGTCTCTCGCTCTGTGTCTCTCATTCTCATTCCCTCTCACTGCCTCGCTGCCTATCTCTCAGTATCTCTTTCTGCCTCTCTCTTTCTGCCTGTCAGTCTATCACTCTCTCTCTCTCTCAGTCTCTCTTTCAGTGTACCTCACTGTCTTTCTCTCTCTCATTGTGTCATTACCTCTCTCTTTTCATCTCCCACACTCTCTCTCCGTCTGTTGCTGTTATTCTCTCATTCGGTCTCTCTCTCAATTTCTCTCAGTATCTCTCAGTCTCCCGCTCAATCTCTCCCACAAAACACACAGTCACTGCAAGTTATATTTCCACTCACAGTTTCTCTAAGTTTCTCTCAATCTGTTTATCTCTTAGTCTCTCTATCATTCCCTTTCTCTCAGTCTTTCTCTCCGTATTTCTCTCTCAGTATCTCTCTCAGTCTCTCTCTGTCTCACAGTCTGTCTCACTGACTTTTCCACAAACCACACAGTCACTACACATTGTAATATATTTTCTCCACAGTCTCTCTCATTCTCACTCTCTGTTTATCTATCCCAGTTACTTCTCTCTCTCTCGTAGTCATTCCCTCTCAGTCTATCTCTCTCGTTCTCGTAGTCTATCTCTCTCTTTCTGTCCTTCACTTTATCTTTCTCTCTCCCCGTCTCTCTCTCTCAGTCTCTATCGCGGTACCTCGCTCAATCTTTCTCTCATTCAGTCGCTCTCTTATTGTCTTTCTCAATCTCTCGCTCTGTCTCTCTCATTCTCACGATCTCTCTCTCTATCGCTCTATCTCTCCCAGTGCTTATCTGCTCTCGCTCTCAGTATCTCTTTCTGCCCACCACTCTCTCTCTCTCAGTCTACCTTGCTCTGCCTCTTTCCACCTCGCTCAGTCTCTTTCTCTCTCGCAGTCACTCTCTCTCTCAGTCTCTCATGCTTTCAGAGACTGAGAGAGAAACAAATGTGTAGTGACTGTGTTTGGCAGGAAAGAGAGAGAAAGAGAGAAACAACGGAAAAGGCAGAGAGAGAGAATGAGAGTCAAAGCAAGAGACAGAAAAAGAGACTGAGAGAGAATGAGAGGGAGACTAGGAGAAAGACTGTCAGCTAAAGAGAGAAAAAGGCAGTGAGAGATAGATATCCAGTGTGTTTTGTGGGAGAGACACACGGAGAGAAAGAGAGAGACTAAGAAAGAGAAAGAAAGAGGGGGAGAGACTAAGCGAGAATGTATATGTGTGTGTACTGCGAATGTGTGCTTTGTGGGAAAGACAAAGAGACTGATACTGTGACAGAGAGAGAGACTGAGAGAAAAACTGGAAGAGAGAGTGAGAGACACAGAGAAATACTGATAGACAGAGACTTAGAGAAAAAGACAGGTAGAGACGGACTGAGAGAGAAAGATAGACTGACCACGAGAGAGACTGAGAGAGAAGATATTATAAAGTGTAGTGACTGCGTGTTTTGTGGGCGAGACAGAGAAACACAACCGTTTGTGGAGACATTGGTAGCTGGTGTGTGAGATAGTATCTGATAATAATAATAAGTCTTGCATTTGTTACAGCACCTTATCTGCACAAACATCTTAACATGTTGTGCTGCTGGGTTTGCAAAGAGCGGGGATGTCCCCAATGTCTGGTCCTGGCAGCAGCACAGTTTGCGCTGGTTCTATTCCAGCAGCACTGAAACCCTCAGTCAGTTTGTAACTGAGGCTAATGCCTTGGTTTATGCATCCCGGTCTGTAATCACCAGGTTCAGGCCAATGTTATGTCTCTTTTCTCTCATTCTCCACAGACTTTAAATCCAGAAAGAGACCTCTGTGGCCAGGAAAGTTCAGGAGCTGGAAATGGAGACTCTTCACCAGGGCCAGGGGAACCCACACCTGTCAGATTGATGTCAGGCTGAGCGAGATGTGTTTGGTGTGAAAAATATTGTAACAGAGTTAGAACCAATGTACTGGAGAGCGGGTGTGGCTGCCTCAGGATAAATGGGATGGCCAAGGGCTTGGAAGGTCTCATAGCACTGGAATGCAGCATTGGGGGAGGTGCTGCTGCCGGGAGGGGAGGACACAGGAGGCCTCGGGCCTAAACACATGGGTCAAGGGGCGTGAGATGTAGAGAATCTCAGAGTGTTAGAGATTAGAAGCATTGCCATTTTCAGAGCCTCTGGTGTCAGGAGAAACACGTCCTGCACGAATGAACTGGAAAAACTGAATTCCGTCTCTTTGTACAAATTCCTTTCTGTTTGAACTGGTTTTACATTATAATATTATCAATAAAAATGGGAGTCAGGAAACAATCTCTGCCCAATAACATCAGCAATCTGGGAATATCACCCAAGGGCTCAGGGTGTTGAGCAGCCAGGGGTGTAGGGGAATGTCAGCCATTCACCTCCCATTCCCCCAGGGCAGGATTGCGGTGTGTGACGGCCATCACTGTTTCCACCTGCTGTGCAGTAGCATTCTCCCATTTATCCGCTGGTGTTTAATGTCAGTAACATCCTGGAGAATGGCTTTGATTGTGCTGTGTGACAGCCATCACTATGTCACTCATTGTTCCCCCTGTTAGAATGGGTTTGAAAAAAGAATAATAAGAACAAAATTTATAAACAGAGTAAACTTACTGCAAATCCTGACACTTGTGCAGAGCAGGAACCAGACGCTGGAGTCCCTCATCCTGAATGTAGCAGTTCCTCAGATTCAGTAGTTTTATTGTGTTACACAGTCCAATGGCCTGAGACAGCACAACACAGTCTATCGGTGTCAGTCTGAATGCTTTCGCTGAAGAGAAGTCACCAAATGTCAGTGTTTGTACAGAGCCCAGTGAGAGCTGTGCCAGGGCTTGATTCTGAGACTCAAACAGGTAGTGTAGTGTGTTCAGCAGCTTCCTTTTCGCAGTGACAGTGTCTGTGTCTTTAATCTGAGCTTTAAACTTCTCCTTCAGCCAATCGATCACCGCACGGGTTGTCTGATGGACAAATGGCCCCAGAAACTCCTCCAGTGGCTGAGCTGCCCGTGGGGAGGAGAGACCAGCAACAAAGCGCAGAAATATCTCAAACCGGCCGTCCTCCTCCCTGTGAGCTTTATTCAGGTGTTTCTGCAGATTTCCTGGATTTGGAGACAGGAACTGAGCGAGTGCGGCTACAAACTCCTGGATGGTGAGGTGCGGGAATGTGTAGACCACGCTGTGCTCTGAAGACTCTCTCTCCACAAGTTCCATGAGAAACCCAGAGAGGAACTGGGAAGGCTGGAGGTTATATTTGATCAGATCTTCATTATTAAAGACAATGTTTCTCTGGGAGACTCCAGTGAAGGCCATCTCACCAATCTTCAGCATCACATCACGGGGGCTTTCCATCTTGACACTGTGATGTGTTAGAATGTGGTAAATATAATAGGAGAAGAGTTGTGTGACTGTCTTGGGAACTCGCTGTTTGTTGCTGTGTTTCCGTGTAAAGAAGGGACCCAGAGACAGAGCGAGGATCCAGCAGTAGGACGGGTTGTAACACATGGTGAACAGGAGCTCGTTCTCCTCCACATGGCTGTAAACAGCAGCCGCCATCTCCTGATCCTCAAAGAACTTCTGAAAATATTCCTTTCTCTCTTCCCCCACAAATCCCAGGATTTCAGCCCAGACACTGATCTGAGCCTTTTCCAGTAACTGTAATGCAGTGGGGCGGCTGGTCACCAGCACTGAGCAGCCTGGCAGCAGCTTGTTCTGTATTAAACTGTACACAATGTCAGACACATCACAGAGGAATTCAGGGTCTGTGCACCTACGCTGAGGCTCTGTGTCTCTCCGACTGTCAGCGAAATCAATCCTTGTCCTGAATTCATCCAAACCATCAAATATAAAGAGCAATGTCTCTGGGTGTTTCCACAGCTCATCCAGAACATTCCTGAGGTAAGGATACTGCTCCACGATCAGGTGGTTCAGCGTTGTTCTGTCGTGAAGTCTGTTTAGGTCTCGGAATTTAAAAACAAATACAAAGTGGAAGTGATGATAGATTTTGGCTTTGGCCCAGTCATGGACAATCTTTTTCACCATAGTTGTTTTTCCAATTCCAGCAACTCCACTGACTACTGCGGAAATCCCTGTGGGAGAGTCAGAACTGCTTCCGTGAGAAGTAGGTAAGTTGCTTCCTTTTGAGAAGCTGCTATGGAATAGTTTATCAGTTCGGATTTTTTCCAGCTCTCCCCGGAGTTGCTTCTGTCTCCACTCCTCGTGGTTTCTGCCTCTCGCCAGCAGCTCATGTTCTACCAGTTTCCGGTGACGGAGATCAGAAATGATTGTTAACTCCGTGTAGCTATCAACCAACTGAAACGTCCTCACCTTCTCCTTTATCAGGATGGTCTTCACTTCTAGTTTCTCACATTGTTTCTGTAACGTCTCCTTGTGCAGTCGCTGAATAGCTTCATGTGGAACAATAATCAGTCAGAGAGAAAGTTGAGAAATTATTTAGCATTATTAAAAAGAGACATTTAGTTTCCGTTAAGGGGCTTTGAAAGAAGGACTATATTCCAAAGCGCTGCATACGACTTACTTTAAAGTGTGGTGACTGTGTTTCTTGGGCAGATGCAGCAGTCAGGTTGCAGAAAGCAACAGCAGCCACAAGTAGCC
Source organism: Callorhinchus milii (assembly GCF_018977255.1). Classification (NCBI taxonomy): domain Eukaryota; kingdom Metazoa; phylum Chordata; class Chondrichthyes; order Chimaeriformes; family Callorhinchidae; genus Callorhinchus; species Callorhinchus milii. The sequence continues at coordinate 79,878 of NW_024704945.1, forward strand.
GGAAAGTGTGTGACTACATTTATTTGAGGGATTGTTGGCCAGGAATCCGGGAGAGAGAAATTCCAATCTCTTTTCAAATAGTGCCGCTGGATCCTTAACATCCACCCGAATAGGCAGAAGGGATCTCAGTTTCATGTCCAAATGACGGCATCGACTGCAATGCAGCACAACCCAGAATGGCACTGGAGTGTCAACATATCCTGTTCAGGAACACAGGAACAGGAGTAGGGCATTCAGCCATCGAGCCTGTTCCGCCATTTAATTAGATCATGGCTGATCTATATCTTTACTGGAAATTCAAATCAAATTTCCTGCTTTCTCCCCGTATCCTTGAATACCGCGACCTACCAAAAATCTGTCAATCTCTTTCTTGACGGAGTGGATGGATCCAGCATCCTTGATCTTTTGGGGGAGAGAGTTCCAGATTTTTAACACCCTTTGAGGGAAAAAATGCTTCCTACTTTCACTCTTAGATGGTCTGGTTCTACGTGTTAGAATATCCTGCTTGATTTGCATTCCCCCAACACAGGAAATAGCTTTCTGCATATACTCTATCAAATCCCTTTATCGCCCTGAAAACCTCCATAAAATCAGCCCTCAATCTTCCAAACTCGAGGGAATACAATCCAAGTTTAAGCAGCCTTTCTCGTAACTTAACCCCTTTTGGCACAGTAACATTCTGGTGAATCTGCGCTGCAGCACTTCCAAAGCTAATGAATATTTCCTGTAGTGTGGTGCCCAAAACTGAACGCAACAACAACAAAACTACTTTTACAGAGTGCCTTTTACGTCGTTATCTTTACTAATTGAAGTGTCCTGCTTCTCCCAGTCTATGTGAAAAATAAAATCTCCCATTATAACCACGTTGTTTTTGTACATACCACCCTGATTTCCGTATTTATATATTGTGAACTGAAACCCATAACTCTGACTCCAAGACAAGAGGGACACAAACTGAGCTGAACAAACAAGGGGTAAACAATCTGAATTACATTGTTAATAATAATAATAATAGCAATAATCCTTGATTTGATATAACGCTTTTCACGTCTGCTAGACGTCCGAAAGTGCTTCACAGAATATACTGCAAAGTGAATTGACTTATACTTGTGGACAAACGCAGCAGTCAATTGCGCACAGCAGTATCCCGCAAACAGTCATGGATTGAAAATGACCGATTGAACAGTCATGGATTGAAAATGACCGGCGTGTGGAGTAAGGAAACTTGCCCAAGGTTCCGCGCCGCCTGGATTTGAAATCAGATCAGAACATTCAAACAATCGTAGATTTTCAGGGCATTATATGATGAATGTGTGACTTCTTGTGGGAAAGATCATTCCAAAGTAATATTTGCTGAAATGATTTAAGAATTAAATAAGAATCATTCCCCTCACTCCTCATCTCCCTTCTCCCATCTTCCTTCCTCTGCATACTATCCCTCCCTTCTATCCTCCCCCCTTCATACTCGCATCTTGTCGTCCCTCCATACTCAGTTCTCACCTCCATATTCCCCTCCCCCCTCCGTACGCCCCTCCCCACTCCATAAGCCCCGTCCCCTCCATACGCACCTGTCCCCTCCATACACACCTGTCCCCTCCATACACACCTGTCCCCTCCGTATTCCCACATCCCCTGCATACTCCCCTCCCCATTCCATACACCCCTCCATAGTCCCCTCTCCCCTCCAAACTCCCCTCTCCATACACCCTCTCCCCTCCATACTCCCCTCTCCCCTCCATACTGCCCTCTCTCCTGCATACTCCCCTCTCCCCTGCATACTCCCCTATATGTTCCCCTCTACCCTCTATGCTCCCCTCTCCCCTCCATATGCCCCTCACCCCTTCTTACGCCGTTTACCCCTCCATAATCCCCTCTCTCCTCCATAATCCCTCTCACCTCTATAATGCTGTCTCGCTTCTATGTTCCCCTTCGCCTCTCCCCTGCATACCGCCTCTCCCGTTCATATTCATCTCTCCTCTCTCCTCCATGCTCCCCTCCATGCTGCCCTCCATGCTCCCTCCGTGCTCCCCTCAATGCTCCCCTCGCAACTCCATTCTCCCCTCAATGGTCCCCTCCATGATCCTTTCGCCGCTCTATGCTCCCCTCTCCGCTCCATGTTCCCATCTAGGCTCCACACCACACTGTATGCTCCCCTCTTCCCAGCAAGCTTACCTGAACCCTGCAAGCTTCCCTCTCCCGTGCATGATTACCTGTCTCCTCCATGCTCCCCTCTCCGCTCCATGCTCCCCAACCCACTTCATACTCCCTTCCCCACTCCATACTCCCCTCTCCCCACTCCATAATCCACTCTGCCCACCATACACCCCTCTCCCCAACATACTCCTCTCTCCACTCCAATCTTCGCTCCCTCCTCCCACATCCTCCTTCCCCTCTCCTTGTTTGTATTTTCTGGATATCATCAGTAAATGGTAAACTGTGTATTTCAGAAGTGATTGACTGGTTTGTATGTTGTCCCTGTCACATACCTTTTAGATCACTGGAGACGTCTGATACACTTCGGTCAATGGTCACTTCATGCACTAGTCTGGCACCTGTTTGAATAGAGTTAATATTATTAAATTGAAGGGATGGTGTCTCAGTTAGATGTGAATGGAAGCACAGAGAAACATCACACATTACCTTGTTGCTGTATTTCCGTCATGATTTTGTTCAGTTTGGGCAACGTTGGCCTCATTTTCACAAAGGATTCCCACATCACTCTCCAGGCCTCGGAACCTTTCACAATCACCAGATTCAGAAGAAATTTGGAGCTTTGTCTCCTCTGCCCACTGTGTGTGTGCTCGATGAGTTTCTGCGTAGAGTGAGCATTAATGTATTGAAGATGATGTGAAACATGAACAGTGACAATGATCAGCAATACCGAGCTCCATTGACGGTTTTGCTGGACTTGCTTTCTCTTCCATCCACAAACTGCTTTCCTCTGTGACCACGACTTTTAACATCTGCCCTCCCCGACACTTGCCAAATCCAGCTCGGGCTCTAACTTCAACTGTCCAGTGCCTTTTACTTCCTCGCCATGTGAATGGTGTTAAAAAAATGCAAGCTTTTGTTCTCAGTTTTTTGGCCGTACAGACACCTCTTACACTGCGCTGCACTGATCCATGACATACATATAGCGCATGTCCTGTATTTTAACATAACTGGTTGCATAAGCTGTTTGTTGCTATCTGTTGAATTTATGAAAAAAGCAGCACATGAGCCGTGCAGACTGACTTGATGAAATTTTAACAAATGAAAGGGAGTGTTACAGTCTAACTCAAACCTACTTTGTGCTCATGGGGGCTGAAACATTTCTTCTGTCTGAGCCCTGAGCTGATGTCCTCCACGCCTTCTTCAATGGCCTGTTCTAATCTGTCCCGGTAGAACTTTGTCAGTCTGTGCAGCTGGTAATCGTCGTACAGAGCCAGAGTCTCGATGAATGATGTATTTGTACCTGTTAGCAACCAATAAAAACGTTAGTCAGACATTATTTGACTCTTGTTCCTCGAAACATGTTTCGGAAAATATAACTATGTTGATCGTTACAAAAGTCCTGAATAAACAGTTGGCCGAAAACATCATTTAGTAGCTGACATCAGACACCTGTCAGCCTGGCTCAGTTGGTATGACTCTCGCCACTGAGACAGAGGTTTGTGGCTCAATCTCCACATATGGATTTTGTCCTCATAGACCAGCCTGACAATCCCCTGCAGGAATCCTCGCTGGTTCTTTTGCCAATTATCTTAAATCTGTGTCCGCTGGTTACCGATCTACCCTCCAGAGGAAAGAGTTTCTCCAGCTCTACTCGATCAAAACCCTTCTTAATTGTGAACATCTCTCATTGATCTATTAAGTTGAATACATTCATACTAGAGTCAGAAGCTTTCAGGTTAAAGCCCCACAGTGGGAATTGGAATTCCTATCCTCTCTAGGCAACAGGTGTGGGGGTTTAGCAAGTTGGAAACGTAGGGAGGTGCAGGGACATACAGGGATTTAAAAACGAGGGAGAGGATTTGAAAGTCGATCCTTTCGGAAATTGGGAGCTAGTGCAGCCTGGCAAGAACTGAAGTGATTTGGATCCTTTCTTTTCTGTGGTTTAGCATCCGGATGGCGGAGTTAATACTACTACTAATATTAATAATCGTTGAATTTGATATAGCGCTTTTCACATCGGGAGGACGTCCCAAAGCGCTTCACAGAACACACGGTAAAGTGAATTGACTGTATATTTGTGGGCAAACGCGGCAGCCAATTGCGCACAGCAATGTCCCACAAACAGTCGTAGATTGAAAATGACCAATTTATTATTGTTTTTGGTTTTGGAGGGATTATTATTAGGCTCTGTGTGGAGTAAGGAAACTTGCCCAAGATTTCGCCCTCTGCCTGGAATTGAACTCAGGTCTCTTGCTTGCAAAGCGAGTGCTCTTACCACTGAGCTACAGGACTCCAATAATGAAATATTGTTTATGGTGGAAGTAAGGAGACCAGCAGGGAGGGCATTCGAAATGTCCAGACGAGAGGTGGCAAAGGCGTGGATGAGGGTTTTGTCTGCTGCGGATGTGAGGTACGAACAGAGGCGGGTAATGTGGCAGAGGTGGAAAAACAAACTGTCCTAGTCAGGGAACGGATGTGGCGACGAAAAGAAGGCTACGGAGAGAACCTGACACCTAGTTTGCGCACGGGTAAGGTGTGTTTGTGGGAGAGCCCGAGGAGTTTGAGGTGTTCGGAGCCACATGAAAGAAGACGTTGGCGGGAGCCAAAGTGTATGGCTTGGAAGGATGGATGGATCTTGCTGACGTTCAGCTGCAGGAAGTTTGCACTCATCCACGCCATGATGCCCGTCACACAAACTGACAAAGCATTAGGGGACTGGGAGTTGCAGCTGGAGTTGAAGGAGGAAGCGGTGAAGTAGATTTGTCTATCATACATGTGGGCTGTGTTCACTTTACACACAATGGCTTTGGTTTGCAACTTTAGCAGGAGCTGATTTTGAAGCATATTATCCCCCAGGAATGATCTTCCACCACAAGACCTAACCATGTGCCGGTCAGGCTGGTATGTCACTGCAAGGCCTGCCCATGTGGCAGGTTGGATGTATTTTCACTGCAAAACCTGCCCACGGGTCAGTCAGTGTGGTCTGTCATCATCAGCGATTGGTTCATGAACCGTCCAACATGTCCCTGATCTTCCATTTCACAAATTGGGAACTTGCTCAACCCCAATAGATATTGACTGATCTTTCCTTTCCAAAGTGTGTGAGATGACTATACGTGATTTTGTTTAAAAGTACTTAATAAGCCCATTACATTTGTTCATCATCATCCCTTTAAAATTTTCCTCAAATTCAGTTAAAGAGAAGCCATTACCTGTTGCTGTTTCGCAGGGGGCTTGATCCACATCTCGAGTCATTCCATTGCCCTCTGCACTGGCATTTGGTTCAGTCTCCGTGGAGGCCATCTCACTCCAATCTCCCAAAGTGGTGGAACCGATTCACAACGTAGTTGGGCAACACCAGATGTGGTCGCTGTTTCAGTCCTGCCAGATGTACACATGCTAAGTACTGGTGATGGTGACCATTTAATTGAATCATCTGTTTTCTCGTGGTTCTGTGTCTCAGAAATATGTTTCCCTTTTCCCAACAATGTTCAAAAATCCCCTCAATTGCTGCTAAGTGCAGCCTAGTTTGTAAGATTTGCGACAGGTGCTGAGCGTTTTTAACAGTTGCAAGACTAACAGGGAATCCAGACGTGATCTCTCAGGCAAAAACACCAGTTTAGCATTTCTAATGGACTGTCCTTCTTTCTCACAATTAACATTTATCCTACAACGAAATAAATTGCAAGAGTATCGTCATGATAAATTCAGCAATTAAGTATATTCAGGTGTCTTACTCAATTGTAGTTAGGCGTAAATGTACTGACGTTTCTTGCATTTGCTTTCTTTCAAGTTAGGAAGATGTCTCAAAACACTTCCCCGCTTACGGCGAATTATAGTGAATCTGTATTTTGTAGGTGAATACAGCAGCAAATTTCACAGAATCATAGGAAACAGAAGGAGGCCATACAGACGATTTCGTCTTTGAAAAGATCTACCCAAATCAAAGCCACTCCCCCGCTCTCTCCCCATAGCCATGCAAATTTGTCCTCCCCAAATAATTATCTACTTCTCTCTACTTCTCTAGAATCGGCTTCCTCCACCCTTTCAGGCAATGTATTCCAGATCCGAACAAAATTCTCCTCCCCTCCCCGCTGCTTCTTTTAACAATTATTTTAAATTGGTGTCCTCAGGTTACGACCCACCCGTCAGTGAAAATTGTTTCTCCACTATCGAATCATTTCATCATTTTGAAAACTTCTATTAATTCTCCACTAAACCTTCTCTGTTCCAAGGAGAATAATCCTAGCTTCTGTAGCCTCTCCTGATAACTGAAGTCCATCATTCCTGGTCTCCTGCTGTAAATCTCCTTTGCACCCTCTCCAATCCATTGACATCCTTCCTAAAGTGTGGTGCTCATCACTCATCACAATCTCTAGCTGAGGCCTAACCATTGTTTAATAAATGTTCATCATAACTTCTTGTCTTTGTATACTATGCCCCTATTTATCAAGCCTAGTATGCTGTATGCTTTCCTAACAGCATTATATACCTGTCCTGCCAGTTTCAAAGATTTACTTATATGAACCCCAGTCTCTTTTTTCTTTCACCACCTTTAAAATTCTACCATCTATTTTATATTGCCCCTCCTCATTCTTCCTCCCAAAATGTATTACTTCACATTTCTCCACAGTAAGATGTATACGTCACGTGTCTGCCCATTTGACCAGTCTATGTGTCCTTATATTCAGCTACGATCCTCCTCACTGTTTGCTACCTTTCCGAGCTAAGTCTCAACTGGAAATTTGGAAATTATACTCCTACACCAAAGTCCAGGTTATTTATGTAGATCAGAAACAGCAGTGGATCCAATACCGACCCATGGGGGATACCGGTGAACACATCTCTCTCAGCTTTCTGTCTCCAAGCCAGTTCTGTATCAATGCTACTGCTGTGCATTTGATACCGTGGGGTTCCATTTTGCTTAAAAGTTTCTTATGTGGCACTTTACCGAACTCCTTTGAGAATCCATATAAACTACATCAACTGCACTACCTTCATCCACACTCTCCAATCGTTCATCAAAAGACTCTATCGGGTTCTTCAGGTCCGATTTGTCTTTAATAAACCAATGTTGACTGTCCTTTATTAACCCATACTTTACTAAGAGAAATGTTATATTATCCCGGATTATAGTCTCCAGACGTTTCCCTCCCACTGACGTCAGTGTGACTGGCCTTGTTTAACATTCTTTCCCGGGTTTTTCCTGGCATTCACGCTTACCCAGTCCAGCTCCATGCCACCCGCAGAGACAAAAACACACACTTCTCCAGATCAGCCCCATGCCACCAACACATATTTCCTCAACTGAGCACCATGTCATCAATAATAATAATAATAATCCTTGCATTTAATATAGCGCTTTTCATATCGGGAGATCGTCCCAAAGCGCTTCACAGAACAAACTGTTAAGTGAATTGACTGCATATTTGTGGGCGAACGCGGCAGCCAATTGCGCACAGCAATGTCCCATCAACAGTCGTAGATTGAAAATGAACAATTTATTATTGTTTTTGGTTTTGGAGGGATTATTATTAAGCTCTGTGTGGAGTAAGGAAACGTGCCCAAGGTTTCGCCCTCTGCCTGCAATTGTACTCACGTCTCTCACTTGTAAAGCGAGTGCTCTAACCACTGAGCTACAGGTCTGCACTAATCAACACTGATACACATTCACATCTATAACCCAGCATCTTGCCACCAACACTGACACAGTCACACTTTACCAGCTCAGCCCTATGCTACCAACACTGACACACGCAGAAATGTCTAGCTCAGCACCATGTAACCAACTCTGACACACCCAATTCCCCAACTCAGCCCCATGCCACAGACACGAACGCACACTTCACCAACTAAACTGCATGGCACAGACACTGACACACACTTCACCAGCAAAGCCCCATAGTATCCTCAACAACACTAAACCACACACACTTCACCAGCTCAGCACCATGGTGCCCTCACCAACACTGACACCAACACACTTCACAGCTCAGCCCATGGTGCCATCACCAACACTGACACACACATCACCAGCTCAGCTCCATGTCACCAACAATGACATACACAAACTCCATCAGCTCAGGCCCGTGGTATCGTCACCAACGCTGACACACAAAGATAACCAACTCAGCTCCATGTTATCAACAATGACACACATATACCCAACAACTAACCCCCAAGTCACAACACTGACACAGACAAACACTTCACCAGCTCAGCCCCATACCACCAACACCGACACACACACACCCTTCAACTCAGTCCCATGCCACCAACACTGACAAACACACACATACTTCACCAGCCAGGTTGTCACATGTTGAACCTGGATATCCCACTCCACACTACCATTGCCTACAGTTCCCATGCCCCTAACTCTTGTCCTCTCTCTCTTTCTTTCTTTAAATCCATTTCAGACTTTCTCTCTCTGCTGTTGAGTCCACCTCAAATCCTCGTGGAGTCCTGTAGCTCAGTGGTTAGAGCATTCGCTTTGCAAGCGGGAGACCTGAGTTCAATTCCAGGCAGCGGGCGAAACCTTGGGCAAGTTTCCTTACTCCACACAGAGCCTAATAATAATCCCTCCAAAAAAAAACAAAAAAAAATTGGTCATTTCAATCTACGACTGTTCGTGGGACACTGCTGTGCGCAATTGGCTGCCGCGTTCACCCACAAATTTCTAGTCAATTCACTTTACAGTGTGTTCTGTGAAGCGCTTTGGGATGTCCTCCCGACGTGAAAAGCGCTATATCAAATGCAAGGATTATTATTATTATTATTATTATTATTATTACTTGTACTTGTGCATGCATCACCCCCCTCCGCCCCCACTCTGCATTTTGTGAAATCTAACAGCTTCTTCTCCTTCCTCCACACAAACACATCAGAGCTTCTTCTTGAAACTTCTACTTTTCACCATCTACATGCTCCCCTCTGTTGACATAATCCAGAGACGTGGATAGCACTGACATATGATATGGAGGAAACACAACTCTACTCTCCACCATAGACTCGGGTACCATTACTGCTCTAACTGTAAGACATCAAATGCTGATTGATATCTATCTATCTTCAGTTGAATATTGTCAAGAGGGAGGCTCACCTGTTTGAGTCCTGACAGTGCCTACTGACCCTGGGTATTGACGGCATCAATCTGCATCAAAGCTAAATTCACGTTTCTGAGCCAATGAGAAGAACATTGTCTTATTGCACCTTAACTGTCCTTTAATCCGTGTAACCTGGCTCTCACTCATTCTTGGATTTCGGTCAACTCTATAATATTGCTTACCTGCAGCTACACATCTTACACCCCCTCCCCTGGGGTGTCCAAGTACATATATACATCTTTATTATATTGGGGCCAGGCTTTATGAACACTTACTCAATGGCATTCAAAAACGTCTCTACTCAAACTGCAGACCTTAAAAAATGGCAGCTTTCTTGCGATCCTGCACCAGGCACTATATCTGTATCATTATGTCCTCCCGACACGAATGGCGCTGTACAAATGTGATCTTGTATTGCACTACCATTATCATCTCGCTCCACTCGTTCCTGTAGCATTTGGTTTGGTTGCCGGGTGTCTGGCACATGTACAAAATCATCACGGTGATTGAGGATATCCAAACCAGACAGAGAATGCTTCCGCCCACCAACATATCCAACACGCTTTGCTTAGAATGGAATGGCCCAGAGGCATATCTACTTTTAAACTTATCCCTGAAAGTATTAAACACAAATTGGCAAGAGTCAAAGCGTTGGTACCTCATTGGGTATGGTTATGGATAGGGGACATTGATGGAGTTTACCCAGCTCAAAATGTGTGGCTTGAATTTAGAGCACTGTTTAGAAAGCTTTTCTTACAGATTCAATTCAGATCCGTGTCCCCTTGTTTACATCTCTGCATGGATCGTCCATTCTATCTCTGTGATATTTTTCAAACCCATTGCACCAGCTGCTCTGTCCATTATGGCTCATGTACACTCTATGTCCTATGCCTGATGCTCCCGAACATCAATGGACAAGCTTTCATCTCCTCTTTCCCAAGTCTCGAACTCTACTCCTGAGTCGATTGGCATTGCACCTCTGACAACGCAAAACACCCCAAGTACTGCATTGGATTCTCATCTTAGACGATGTTACTTCAGTTCCAGACTTGTGTTTAAACCCACAGCTTTCTAACACAGATGAGAGAGTGCCAGCACTGAGCCAGGCTATCACATGCTGTACATTGCCCTGTAACGTGCAGATGGTGCTGAGTACCTTTACTAATCTCTTTTTTGAGCAATAAAACAATTCACTCTACCCTATACAGTTCATCTTACAATATGTATCTTGCACAGCCAATTATAGTTTAAGCGCTCTGGGACGCTGCCCTGCGTGAGCGGTGCTATATAACTGCAAGTTGTTGTTGTAGTTATTTCTCTTCCCCAACCACTCAGCTTTCTATCCATCATCAGACGAAAATCAGTGTGAGAGTCCCACCTGCAAATTCAACCTTTCCTTTGATGTATTTCAGCAACCTGCCTAATTCCACTGTTTTAAGTGCTTCAATCTCGTGTATGTACTCTTTGAACCCTCATTTAAGTAATAATCAGTGAAACGTTATCAATGCAAACAGGCAATGTTGCCTTTTATGGATATTTTCAGGTAATATAACTGGGTGTTGGACTCTAGACTTGGAATCAAAAAGATCAGTCAAGTTACACTGACCTCCTTAAAAGTCAACGACATGAGAGCCATCTTAACAAAATCATATTTGCTTATGGGGAAAGAGAACGAAAATGGAGGGATTCAGTCGAGAAGGTTATGGTTGAGCATCAAATCTGATTTTCCACACAGTGAAAGCTAGTGACCAACATTTCAGAAAGGTCCAGCTTTTCCTCACCATCTCCAGGTCCACAATAAACTGAAATTCTGTGTTACAGGGATGAACTTTAAACCAGCGTTAGGTATTCTGTGGAGCTTCAGCTACGAAAAAGGACGTCTCAGAGAAGACAAGGAAACAATAGCCAGAGCAACAATATAGCGTCCTTCACGTGGTAGGCATTTCTGTCACTTAAACAGCAGTGTGGTTGCTGAACTGAATATTATTTTGTCAGCTGAGGGTGTAGCACCCTCGAATACCCATCATCAAACAAAACAGTATTCAAACAACCATGAGATTTCCAAGCATCCCACCTACACATGGCAAATACAGAGATATATTTTACGAATTGAATGAGCATCCTCTCTCTGGAGGGTCCATCGCACTTAACTACTGCTGGAAAGTATTAGGTACAGGTTGGCAAGAGGCAAGGCTTGTGGGAGCCCAGGGTGTGTATTGGAGTAACTGCTGGAGTCTCACTAGCCAAACCGCAAGATGGAGGGATGAGATAGTGGCTCACAAAGGTTTCTGCTCAGCTCCTTACGCCAGTGTGGAAGGCAGAACAGGCCATTCAGCCCGTGCAGTCAGGCTGCTGCTAATATTCCACAGGAGGGCCCATCGTTGATCAGTAATATTTTGGATTAATCAAGTTCACGAGTAGATACTGGAGAACATTTCTCCCTCAAATGATGTCACGATGGTTAGTTAAATTAATCGAACAAATTACATTTGGTTTATTCCTTGATCACTGGCTCCAGCTTACTTTAATAGCAGTAAGCTTTCACTAACTACAAAACCACAACAAGTCGATTTATCTTGTGCTGTTCGCAAGGAGTGGCATCTCCAACCGCTGAAAAAGGGGAGTAACTTTACGGCTTTACTTCATCCACAATTAGAGCTAATGAGAGACTCACCGACTTGTCTCCCCACTGACTGAGCTCCGGTTCCTGCCTCTGGTTCCCGAGCCTCTCAGTGATGTGCTTCAGTGCTCTGGGCTGTACAGTAATAACACACCCTGATCACAGTCCAGCAGCTAATGTCTGGCAGTAAATCATAGCCAAGCCCTGTTCCCTAGGATATTTCCTTGGAAACTGAATGTTTACCTGCTATAAAAAGTTCCACTGGTCGGGGCTCAGATCCCAAAGCATCAATTTAAGACAGAGAGATCGCAAATTAGCAAATCAGGAGGTTTGGAGAATATGTTGTCCTACACATTTGGTTGTTGGGTTATGGAAAGCCCTGGCGGGAAGGGTGTTGAGGCAGAATCCAGATTGGTTTTCAAATCATCACTAGATACCGATCTAAATTGGGAGAACTATCTAAAACGCGATTTGGGAAAAGAGCAATGTAAATCGGACTGAAAGAATTGGCAAAAAAACAGTCACCACAGCCATCCTTCTTCTGTGCTGTTCGTCTCGATGTTTCTTTGTTCGTGGGTGTTGCTCAAAAGGTTGGATTCAGGGATTTTCTTAAAAAAAAACTATTTAGTAAAGGAAGGAAAAAATATATTGGATACGCCCTTTTTTTATTCTGATAAATGTTGTGAAATTTCTCTCATTTTCTCAGTTTCCTCTCAAACACTCTCTCTGTCCTCTCTCAATCATTGGCTCGCCCCTCTCGCTCCGTCTCACAGACACTCTTTCACTCTCTCAATTCCTCTCTCTCTCTCTCTCACTCTCTCTCTATATCCCCCACTTCTCCCACGCACGATCTCCCTCCATGCACACTCCTTTTCCCCTCTCAAAGTCTCTCTGTCTACGCTCTCTCGATAACTCACTCCTCCTTTTCTACCTGCTCTCTTTCACAAACACTCTTTCCTCGCACAATCTTAGTCAATTTTTTTCACTCTCTGTCTCCACTTTTTCCCTCTGTCTCCATGTCTCTGTTTCTTTCTCTCACCATCTCTCTCACTCTCACCCCTTTATGTCAATCACTTCCACATCACACACACTCTCTCACTCAATAGGTCTCTTGTCGTCTCTGCCATAGAGTCACTCACTGCCACTCTCTCATCGCTTTGCTTTTTCCCTCTCTTTCCCTCCCTGGCTCTGTTTCTTTCTCTCACCCCATCCTCTCTCTACCACTCTCGCTGATACAGAGCAATAGTTGGGAATCTGTTTTCACATCCATCATCAGACAAACACCATCGTGTCTTTGCCACCTCCCACTTCAAATATACATTTTGATTCATTTCAACAACCCGCCCAATTCAGAGCATCCTCTGCGCTCTCTACCTAATCTCCTGATCCTGATCTTTGAACCCCATTTGTGTAACAGACAGCGAAACGTTATCACTGCCAATGTGCAGTGTTGCCTTTTATGGATAATTTCAGTTAATGTAACTGTGGGTTAGGCTCCGGACTTGGGACCAGGAGGATAGTCCTTGAAAGTCAACAACTTGAGCACCATTTTGCCAAAAATCGGTTCCACTTGCGGAGAAAGAGAAAGAAAATGGCGGCATTCAGTCCGTTTGATTGTAGACTGAAACATAATTTAGTCTTAATTCCTCCAGGGTAAAGCAATTGAGAACCATTCAGCCTCTATAGCGTCTCCATATTCGGAGCAGGCTGGTCTCTCGAATTGGAGGGATGTGTCTTAAACTATCGTTGGACAAACTGCGCCCAACAAAAGAGACGTCTCAGAGGAGGAAATAAAAATAATAGCACCAACTGCAAAAGTGCCCTTCTCGTGGGTTGCAGCTTGGAGCATATCAGCAGCAGTGTGGTATCTGAGCTGAATTCTTTTGTCAGCCGAGTATCTGTCCCACCGAAAACCGATCAACAAACCGAACATGATCCAAAACAAAGCTGAGATTTTCATACATCCCAAACTACATATGGAAACTCCAGAGTTAGATGGCTGGAATGGAATGAGCACCATCCGTCTGGAAGGACCACTCTGCTCACTTAATTCGGAGAGAACTAGGAGCAGGTTGGCAAGAGTCAAGGCTGCGAAGACCAGAATGTGTGTTGGGGTAACTGCTGGAGTCCAACCAACCAAAACCGCAAGGTGGAAGGATTGAGGCAATGGCTGACAAAAGCGTCAGCACACTTCCTTAAGGTAGTGCAGAAGAGAACAACCAGGATAATCACAAATATAGAGGAATGAACTATGAACAAGGATGGAACAAGTTGAGGCTCTTGGATTCATAGATACATAGAAATTACAGCTCAGATTCGGCCCGATCGCCTGGCTGTTGCTTAAATTCCACATTAGTATGTTAACAATGGTTCAGATCAATCAAGTTCCCAATGGATTTCGGAGACCATTTATTTCTTAAACGGTTCTACGATGATTAATTCAAATAACAGCAACAACTTCATTGATATAGCGGCCTACACGCCGGACAGTGTGTCGGAGAATGTTGGAGTGGTGGAGGACACTATGTGTGAGGGAGGGAAGAGGTGACCGTAATCAAAGTCGTAAAGCGAGATCTTCCGTTTATGAAACAAATGATATTTTAACTCTCGCTCATTCGGTTACTCATGGTTTCTTTAATTACAATAAATGTTGCAGGAGCAACAACAACTTGCATTTATATGTTTTTTTCTCTCTGTGCGCTTACAACCTGGGATAATAGTATGACATTATTTCAGCCACAATCAGATCTAATAAGAGACTCACCTTCTTGTCTCCCCGCTGACTGAGCAGATGTTCCTGCCTTTGGTTCCCGAACCTCTCAGTGAAGTGGCTTCAGTGTTCTGGTAACAACAAACCCTGATCAGAGTCCAACAGCTAATGTCTGGCAGTAAATCATAGCCAAGCCCTGTTCCCTTGGAGATTTCTACAGAAACTCATGTTTATCTGATATAAAAGTCCTTCTGGTCAGAGTTCAATCCCTGAAGCATCAATTTCAGAGATTTAGCAAACTGGCAAATTGGGATGTTTGGAGAATTTGTTTTCCTGCACAGTTGGTTGCTGGGTTATGGAAAGCACTGGCGGGAATGATGTTTGAGGCAGATTCCAGATTGGTTTTCAGATCATCACTTGAAACCGATCTAAATGGAGTCAACTATCGAAAAAGGGATTTGGGAAAAGAGCAATGTAAATGGGACTGAAAGGATTGGCATTAAAATAGTCACCACAGCCATCCTTCTTCCGTGCTGTACATTTCGATGTTTCTTTGTTCGTGGGTGTGGCACAAAAGATTGGATTCGGGGATTTTTTTTTAAACAAACTGATCAGTACGGGAAGAAAAAAGCAAATTGGAGACGCCCGGTTTTATATTTTGTTCAATGTTGTGAAATTTTTCTCTCATTTTCTCTTTTTCTTCTCACACACTCTCTCTCTGTCCTCTCTCAGTCATTGGCTCCCCCTCTCGGTCTGTCTCACAGACACTCTTTCGTTCTCTCAATTCCTCTCTCTCTATCCCACTCTTCTCCCACACCAGCCCTCCCTCCACTCACACTTCCTTACACCTCTCAAGGTCTCTCCGTCTACGCTCTCTCGATAACTCACTCCTCCTTTTCTCCCTCCTCTCTTTCACAAACACTCTCTCCTCCCACAATCTTATTCACTTTCTTTCACTCTCTGTCTCCATATCTCTGTTTCTTTCTCACCACCTCTCTCCCTCTCACCTCCTTTCTGTCAATCGCTTTGCCCCTCACATTTCACTCACATTCTCACACACACTCTCTCACTCAAAACTATCTCTTCGCCTCTGTCGTGCAGTCACTCACTGCCAATCTCTCACCGCTTTGCTTATTCCCTCTTTCCCTCCCAGTCTCTGTTACTTTCTCTCACCCCATCATCTCTCTACCGCACTCTCTCTCTCCCTCTAACACACACACACTCCTTCTCACACTCTCAATCACTCACTCACACTTTGATTTTTCTTCCCCCCCCTCTCTCCCTTTCTCTATTTCTTTCACTCATCTACTCTCTCTCTCTCTCTCTCTCTATCATTCTCTCCCTATTCCTGTCAACCATTCTTCCTTCCAACCTCTCCCTCTCAATTCTGATGCGCACTCTATCTCTTCTATCCTCTCATTGCATGTGCTTAAAACCTGGAGTAACTTTACTGTTTTATTTCAACCACAATCAGAGCTGATGAGAGACTCACCAACTTGTCTCCCCACTGACTGAGCTGCGGTTCCTGCCTCTGGTTCCCGAGCCTCTCAGTGATGAGCTGCAGTGTTCAGGGCTGTACAGGTAATAAAACGCCCTGGTCAGAGTCCAGCAGCTCATGTCTGGTAGTAAATCATAGCCTCGCCCTGTTCCCTTGGAGATTTCCACAGAAACTCAATCTTTACCTGCTATAAAAGTTCCACCGGTCGAGGTTTAGTTCTTAAAGCATCAATTTAAGACAAACAGATAGCAAACTAGTAAATGAGGAGGTTTGGAGAATATGTTGTCCTGCGCATTTGATTGTTGGGTTGCGGAAAGCTCTGGCGGAAGTGGTGTTTGAGGCAGAATCCATATTGGTTTTCAAAACATGTCTTCATATCGATCTAAATGGAGTGAACTATCTACAAATAGATTAGGGAACAGAGCAGGGAAATGGGACTGAAAGAATTGTTATAAATGTGGCACCACATTCACCATACGCTGAATACTCTTCGTCGGTGCTGTACATCTATATAGTTCTTTGTTTGTGGGTTTGGTACCAAAGTTTGGCTTCAGGGATTTTTGAAAAACTAAACAGGAAAGGGAGAAATAAACTTATTGGAGATGCCATTTTTAAAAAATATTGTGTGAAATGTTATGGATTTTGTCGCTCATTTTATCTCTGTCTTCTCACAGTCTCTCTGTATCACTCTCTCAATCACTCTCTGCCCCCTCTCCTGTTGTTTCTCTCACACATTCCCTCCCTATCTCAGTTACTCCCTCTCACACACCCTTTCTCCCCACACGACAACACCCCTCTCACAATCTCTTTCCCTTCTCACACTCCTTCTATCTCACCTCTCTCTATCACTCACTCCCATCTTCACTCTCCTCTTACGCAAACATATTCTCCTCCCACACACTCAATCATTCTCTTTTCCTCCATCTCTGCTTTCTCCCTCCTTGTCTCTGTTTCTTGCTGTCGCTACAACCCCATCCCCCCCACACACTCCCCAACCCGTCTTTCTCTTTCACTCCGTCCACCATTTCGGTCAATCACTCTCGCCCTCTTTTCTCACTCACCCTCTCACACGCTGTCTCTCTTCTATCAGTTTGGGTATCAATCAATCTGTCTCCCCCTCTGTCAAACACTCACTCATTGCCTCTATATCACTTCTTTGTTTCTTCCATTCCCTAAATTTCGCGGTTTCATTCTCTCACCCCACACTCACTCTATCTCTCTCTTTACTCCATGTCCATCCACCCCTCTCCCCCCACTGTCTCTCTCATTTCTTACAAACTCTCTTCTCTCATTCTCTCACAATCATTCTCACTCACTGCCCCTCTCCACCACTCTCTCAACACACACCGTCTCACAATCTCACTCACTCAGTCACTCACTGCTTCCACCATCTCTCTCTCCCTGAATCTGTTTCTTTCTCTTATTCCCATTCTCTCTCTTACACACTCTCCCCTATTTATTTAAATCGGACTGTCTCTCGTTTCTCAGGCGCATTCTCGCTCTCTCTGTCATACTCTCATTCTTTCTCAATTTATTATGTTTCACTTCTGTTACGCATTCTGTCAAGTGCACTGTGATTATACGATGCAAAAGTTGCACTACATAAAGCAATTGTTGCTGTCTATGTTAATACAACAATAATTTCCACCTCCACTTCAAATTCACCTTTGATTCATTTTAACAACCCTCCCTATTTAGAGCATCCACTGTGCTCTCTGTCTAATCGCCCGATCGTGATCTTCGAACCTCATTTGTGTAACAGTCATTTAAACGTTATCATTACCAATATGCAATGTTGCCTTTTATGCATATTTTCAGTTTATATAACTGTGAATTGGGCTTCGGACTTGGGACCAGGAAGATAGTCAACAACCTGAGCAATATTTTCTCAAAAATCATTTCCATTTGTCGGAAAAGAGAAAGAAAATGGCGGCATTCTGTCCGTTAGAATGTAGACTGTAACATAATTTAGTCCTATTTCATCCAGTGTAGAAGAAGGTGAGAACCATTCAGAAATATGCCATCTTCTCTGTAGTGTCAATATATTCGGAGAAGACTGATCTCTCGAGTTGGAGGGATAAGTTGTAAACTATCGTTAGATAATCTACGGAGGTTCACCCAGGAAAAGAGACGTCTCAGAGGAGACAATAAAATCAATAGCAACAACAACAATACAGTGCCCTTCACGTGGGTAACATCTCGGAGCACTTAAGCAGCGGTATGATTTCGTAGCTGAAATTTTTTGTCAGCCGAGTGTCTGTCGCACATGAAAACCGGTCAACAAACACTGTGAGTCTAACCAACCAAAACCGCAAGATGGAAGGATTGAGGCAAAGAATGACTAAAGAATCAGCACAGATCCTTAACGCAGTGTAGAGGAGAGCGACCAGGATGATCACCAGTGTTAGAGGAAATAAATATGAACAAGGATTAGACAAGCTGTCGCTCTTAGATTCATAGATGCATAGAAAATATAGGCTATTCGGCCCAACTGTCAGGCTGTTGCTTATACTCCACATCTGTATGTTCACAGTAGTTCAGATAAATCAAGTTCTCCCTATGGATTTTGGAGACCATTTATACCTTAAACCGTATTAAGGTGATCTGTTCGAATAACGACAGCAATTTGCATTGATATAAACATCATAAATATAATCTTACAGAGCTGGGGGTCAAACCAGACGCCAAGATTGTGCACTGGTTCAGTGAATCTGAGGGAGAGCCCATGGAGTTTGAGGAGCTCAGATCCGCGGGAGTGAATACTTTGAGAGTCAAAGAGTATGGCTTCCATCTTGTCCTCATTCAGCTGCAGGAAGTTTGCTTTCATCCAGGCCACGATGTCTGCCAGTCATGATGATGGAACATTCGTGGACCTGCAGTCGATACTGGAGAAGACAAAGTAGATTTGTGTACCATCAGCATATATGTAGACGTTTACTCCATATCTGCGGATGATATAGCCCAGAGGGAGCATATAGATGAGGAAAAGAAGAGGGTCAAAAATGGAGACCTGGGGTTACCACAGGTTTCGCCCTCTGCCTGGAATTGAACTCAGATCTCTCGCTTGCAAAGCGAGTGCTCTAATCACTGAGCTACAGGACTCCAAAACTACACGTGTAGTTCTGTTATTGTTGTTGTTGTAAAGGCTAACCTTGAGATGTTCAGGTTGTCGCTGGTTTCTTTCTTCCTCAAAAGCTGACAAACCAACGGGATTGTCATGAACAGTTTCCACAAGATATTTGTCCTTCACATTGAGGGTGATGTGAAATCCAGAAGCCACAATAAACCCGCGATTCAATGTCACTCCAGCGCTTGGCTCTCTGTGCGCATGTGGTGATGGATCAAGACGCATTGAATCGCGGAAACTGT
>NW_024704946.1:0-98937 GCF_018977255.1 Callorhinchus milii
TGCACGGCAATCACTCTCTGTAGCTGGAGGCGCGGTCAGCGGCTTAGGATGTGATTGATCAGAGAAATGTTTGCCTTCCTGAAACAATGCAGCAATGATCGGTATGATTTTCATTCGCCACGATGCATACTCCTAAAGGCCAACTCCAGTCACTGCCATAAGAGGATTTTCATCATGGAGGACGCGAAAGGTGGAACGATAGAATTGGTGACTCGCCGTATCAATCACCCAAAGGGATGGATGCCGCCTATGGGCCAATATTTGGACAACGATGTTGTAAAGTGTCGGGATTCTGTGCAGTGTAGATCAATGTGCCAGTAATTTGCTGTGCAATGAGCGTCCAATTTTATTTGACGGGTTTGTCAGCCAGGGACAACAGGAGAAACTCAGTTGAATTTGAGTTGTGCAGAATATTGTTAAACGAAATTGTATATACAAACTCACAGACAAACAGACACACAGAAAAAACCCACACCGATACACAATGGCTGATACGAGGTGAGGTCAGAACTTTCATCGCCTTTTCTCAACCACAATTCAAGCGAGAATATTGTTACCGAACTGTTATAAAACTGGGCAAGTATGACATTTAAATTTTTNCAGTTAAGCCTCAGCAAGACACATCGGTTACCTGGCAGCAAACTGGACGTTTTAAGACGTCTTCAGAAAACAAAAGCCATGATAACAATGTTAATTTATATTGTATAATACAATATTCTGGCAGTTATCTTCCACAATTCGTCAAATAATTTTTTNCAAATTCTATATCAATTTAGATTAATCTAGCGCCTTTCGATTTGTGAAGTCAAGGCAACACGGTCAGCAATAATGACTAAACCAAGCTGGGAATTAAAATTCAGCGAGGATACAAAGTAAATATTCATCCCTAGCGCCGCAAAGAGACAGGTCCTGAGACAGACTTGAGTGAGGTAAGACAAGGTGAGTCAAACCAACTCTGATATGGAGTTTGATAGAGTTCTTGGTGTTAGGCCGGTGGTGTAGAGCAGGGCTGGGGAAGCTCACAATCACAACGTTAGTGCTCTCATGTCGTTGTGGAGTAGACAAGAAAAATATCTTGCAATTATACAGCGCCCCGCACTGAGGGCAGCATTTCAGAGCGCTGGACATTGGTGGAGCACAACTGCAAGCCAGGGGATGCGGGAGGTTACTCCAGGTACTGTCGAACAGGGACATATTCAGAGGGTCCAGATGACGGAAGGCAAGGTGTAAAGGGAAAGGGCTAAGGAAAAGAGTTCCCGAGCTTTAGGTCTTAGTGGTTGAACCGGTGGACTCCAATGGATAACAAGGATCAAGCGGCACATGGAGAAGATTGTAAGCAGTCGAACAGAGGCAGCGGGTTTTGCTTTGGGGGCTAAACATGTCAGAAAAATATGGAGGAACGAGGGCATGAAGGGATTTGAATACGAGTGTGAGAATCATACCTGGACCAGTTCGATGATGGGGAGCATTCGAGCTTCGTTAAAACTGGTCAGATCGGTTTAAGAATTAGTATGCGGGCAGCGTAGTTTTGGATGAGTTTGATCCTGTGCATGGTGGAGCTGGGGAGACCGGCAAACAGGGTATTTTACAAGTCCAGTCGGGAGCTGACAAATGCAAACTCGAGTGGGTGACAAGAATGATTGAGGAGACAGAGGGAAACATGGAAACACGAGTATGCCATTCTGCCCCTACAGCCTGTTCCGCATTTTGCGGACCATCGCTGGTTACCAACTCCAGTCCAATTAACCAACTAACCATCATTTTGCTAAATCTGCGATATACGCACTCCAGAAACACGATATCCTTCCTGATGTGTGATGCCGAAAAATTACATGTAGTCTTCTGATGAGAACAGACCAATGCTCTCTATATTTGAGGCGTCATTTGCTCTCCTGTGTGTTCCAGCCTCCATGACATAGAGGCCAACATCCCACTTGTCAACTTCATACTTTTTGTAACTTTGAAATTGTATTTATTTAATTGTGTAGGTGGGCACCCAAATTCATTGGCTCTTCCATCTGCCACAAACCTATAGGCTCACTTAATCTTTGTAATTCCATTTCATTCTTCCTGCTTTCATTCTAGAACAATACTGACCCTCCTATCATTGTGTCACCTGCAGATTTGGGTATATGTTTCTCTATTCCTTCGTGCAAGTCACTTATGTACGATCAAAAGCGGAGTCCTCAGTACAGACACCTGAATAACACCGATTGTCAATTCACTTTAAGATATATTCTGCAAAGCGCTTTCAAAAGTCTAGAAGAAGTGCTTTGCGGTATACCAAATGCAAGCATTATTATTATATTATTTTTGACCCGTCCTCCTAACTAGAGAAGGTTCTTTCTCCACAAACATCTTTTAGTTACCTCGCAACCAATTACCCTACCACATCGGAAGTTTACCTCCAATTCCATGCAATATTATTTTTGCTGTTAACCTCTTGCAAGGAATATGATCAGCTTCTGGAAGCCCATGTAGACTACATCCGCAGACCTTCACTTAACCAAAATGTTAGTTGCCTCTTTACAACAAATCAATCAGATGGGTCAAACAACACCTACCTTCACAAATCCATGCTGACTGTCTTTGATCAG
The DNA here is from genome assembly GCF_018977255.1 of Callorhinchus milii. Classification (NCBI taxonomy): domain Eukaryota; kingdom Metazoa; phylum Chordata; class Chondrichthyes; order Chimaeriformes; family Callorhinchidae; genus Callorhinchus; species Callorhinchus milii. The sequence continues at coordinate 2,598 of NW_024704946.1, forward strand.
TTCATATTTTGCAAACGCTCACTCACACTTTTCCCGATGAAGGGTTTCAGTAAATTCTACATCACTGAATTTCAGCAGGGAAACCTGCAATTACATGCTTTCTCCCTCTCTACCTTCTTAAGTAATGGAATGAAATTTGCAGTCTCGAATCCAAGGGCACAGTGCTGAATAAAGAGATCTTTGGACAATCATGAATAATGCATTAGCAATAACCTCCATTACTTCCTTCCATACAATGGGGTGGAACCTATTGGGTCGCGCAGACTTGTTTTTCTTTAATTCCATCATTTGTACAAAAAACCATATTTTTAATTCATTATATCCTGCTTCGGTTTGGGTTATTTTCGGTTTCGTTTGTTCTGCTGGTATTTTGTGCTCTTTCTGTACTCTGACAAAAGAAGAAATGTATTTATTCAATTCGCCTGCCATTAGCATATTGTTCGCGAAAGCACTTCCACATGTGACTTTAACTGTCCCAGAATTCCCTTTGCTTCTCTCTTTCTCTTAACATATTGATGTAAATTTCACTGTTGCCAATGATATCCCTTCAATTTTTCCCTATAATGCATTTAACCTCGTACTACTTTCTTTATTTAGTTTATGAAACAACCTAAATTAGCGAATAAGATTTAATGGAAGCACAGGGTATTTTTTAAGCATACTAAAAATAGTAAGTTAGTGAAATCTAATGTGTGACCAATTACCGACAAAAGAAGATACGTTCTTGTGGAGGCAGAGGGAATGGCTAACATACTGAATGAGTAATTTGCCTCTTTCTTCGCAAAAGAAGAAAATGCACGAAATGCTATAGTATCGGAGGAGGGATTGCAGAAATTGGATTAGATAAGGATAAACCGAGTGGAGTTAAAAAAAAACTTCGTTGGTTCTCAAGTAAGATATGTCACCCAGTCAGGACAGGATGCAACATAGTTTACTGAATGCAGTGCGGGTTCAAATAACGACGGCTCTGGTTACAAAATGTAAATACTCCTTGGATACCGGGGAAGGGACTGGAGTGTTGCAATAATACTGGAAAAAGTAAATTTTCAGTTACAAAAATAAGGGTTAACTGAGGACAATCAACACAGACTTACTCAACGGAAAACCAGCGTCACAAACTTGATAGATTTTTGATCTGGCCACAATCTTTCAAGCTTCCTTAGACACCGTGATTCTGCCAGATGAATGGTGTATTGTAAATGTTATTCTATTGCACAAAAAAAGAGCAGTAGGAATACCCGGGGAACTCTTAGCCATTAGTCAAATTTAATAGCGGGGAAGCTTCAAGAGAATGTAATCGTGTCAAAATATGTTTTCACTCAGAATAATATGGTTCAATGAAGGGCAGCAAAAACAGATTTGCTAAAGTTAAATCGTGTCTTACAGAACTGCTAGAAATTTTTCGTGAATTGCCGGAGAGGTTGTACCAAGGTAGTGCAGTTTATGTCGTTTATATGGATTTTCAAACACCCCTTGATAAAGTGCCAAAAGAAGCTCTTGATATTAATGTGACAGTGGCACAGTTGTTACAGAACTGGCTCGGAGCGACAAACCAGACGGAGTTTGTTAAAGGTTGATTTACTGACTGGAGGTAAATGCGCATTGCTGACCACCAGGGGTCAGTATTGGGACCACTGCTGTTTAGAATCTATATATATAACCTGGAATTAAGTATAGGATGTATGATTTCCAAGTTTGCAGATCTTACTTTGCTCCGAAATGGAATAAACTCTACGTGTGTTGCAGCAGACAACACACGAACATAGGCAGACTGATAAGATGGGCAGACAGGTGGAAGATAAAGTTTAACTTGGAGAAATGCGAATTGATGCATTTTCGGAGGACACATAATAATAATAATAATCCTTGGATTTGACAGGCAATATAAGATAGATGAAAGGGAGTGGAAGAGCATAGAGAGCTAAGGATTCATACAAGCAAATGATTGAAGGTGGCAGTGCACGTAAAAACCTGTTATCATTAAAAGCACACGCGATACCAGGCTTGTTCATTAGGGGCTTAGAATACAAAAGTCAGGAATTTATGAATAAAAGACTGGTTAAGCCACACCTAGAGTACAGTCTCCGGTTCTCGGCACCAAACTTTAGGAAGCATGTCAAGGCATTGCACGGGGTGAAAAGCAGACTGATCTGTAATGGTACCTGGAACTGTGGACTTCTTTTATCAGGAGAGGCAATAGAAGCATTATTCTTCTTTCAGCCAAGAAGCTTAAGATGAGACTTAATAGACGTAGAAAGAATTATGACGGGATTCGATAGAGTAAACAAGAAGAAGCTACTTCAGGCGACGTGTGGGTCGGTAACCCAAGGACACAATTTAAAACAATCGCTGAAAGAAATTGATGGGAAGCGAAAACAATTTTTTCAAACGGTTGTGCAAGTTGTTTGGATCTGAAATGCATTGCCTGAAAGTGTATTGGATTCCGATCCAACAACGAATTTTAAGATAGAAGTAGATAATTATTTGGAGAGGGCAAATTTGCAGGGCTGTGGGGATTGTGCGAGTGATTGGAGTTGATTTAGAAAGCTCTTTTCAGAGAGTCGGCAAAGACTCGATTATCCGAATGGCCTCTTTCGGCGTTATATACTTCTATGATTCTATGATTCTCCTATGATGAAATCCATTATCAAAAGCCATCCGCGCTGATCCGAACGCTTCAACTGGCCTTCAGATGGGAAGTTTCATTCATAAAGTTTCCACGTTGACTAACTCACAATTATTTTTTTAAAATCCGATTGTTTCATTCTATATGTGTTGTATAGTTTGCTGCGCAAATAGAATGCATGTATCTCTGCGAATACAAGTTGTGATTCGCCTACATAAAAAATAGTTTCATGTCACTTTTGAAAGCTACAAAGAGTGGAAGAAAATGTCGTTAACATTGAAACAATCTACTTTATTTGGATCACTATGTCGTGGAGTTCAGTTTTAGTTGAGACATCACGCGGAACACGAAGAATTCTATCTGACAATATTAAGGCGAATTCTAAAGATTTTGTCAACGTATAGAAACAGCAATACTTCAATATATTAGTAAAACGGGAAGATCGATGAGCAAAGGCCCATGAGAGCTGGTTTCATCTGAGTAATTTTTTACAAACATTTGCAACTCTGTCCAACAACTTTAGAATGATCCGGTTCCAGTTTACCAATTTGATTAGTTAAGTCACTTTATTCAGGTCAAAACAGCAGGTAATACACAAATAAATGAAACAATAATACACAAGACAGGAAATGGTACTACCGAATTTCTGTTGCAGAAATGGTCATCTCTCGCACGGCTCCATTACCGTTCTGGAGATGTATCTGACATCTCTTTCTTTAAAGATGGCTTATGTAGTCCACAAAACTGTCTTTTTTAAGAAAAGCAGATCACTATATGGTTATGTTCTACAAGCTTGTGCAGCACAGTATCTACTTTCTGTCTCCTTGTACTTCCCAAACTTATCTTGCCGCATCGCTTTGGGTTCTGATTTGCAGTTACTTAGCTTTGCAGCCTTTGCACTTATAGATTATATTCTTAAAACACACTTTAACATTAACCCATTACAACAATCTGAAGGTGGCAGCCACGATATCCTTTCCATTATTGGTGTCGAAATATCTGTGGAAAGCTGACAGTGTTGTGGCTTATACAGGGGGAACCACAGAATACGAAATTTAGCTGGTAATGGCATGTTGGTGTGTGTCATTAGTTAGATTGCAGCGACAGCACTGTGTTCAGATTTCCTCGCATTAGGAAAGATAATAATGTATTGGAATGGATGCAATGGAGATGTACAAGAAATATGTCAGTGAAATTAATGAATGTACGAAAATACAGTCAATTTACTTCACAGTCAATTCTCTGAAGGGATTTTAAACGTCTGGGTGAAGTGAAAAATGCTGTATCAAATGCAAGGATTATTATTATTGATATTGTTATTGTTATTATTATTGTTGTAATTATTAATATCTCTGATTGAGTGTTGCCTAACAGTTGGAGGTGATCTGACTTACAATTTCAAAAGAATATCTGAAACCCTCAACATGAAGTCGTTGTTTCTGTGTGAGCAAATATGGCAGAACAGTTGCTCAGCAATGTCCCACAAACGGCCATTATAATACAATGAAATAATTTTGGAATTCAATGCATTATTTTTATCTGTGGCAAGCGTTCACTTTTGTGTTGTAAAACTCAAGCTGAGCTGCACATGAGCTCGCACTCTGGGGACCCAAAACTTTTCTTCTCGCAAATTTGTGCCGTATAATCTCCAGTATTAATTAAGAAGATTGCGGGCCTCCAGGGAGAGATTGAGCCTTGATTTACAGACAGTCGCTTATTCTAATTCGTGATAAACATATATGGATCGTTTTCAGATATCTTAGAAACAAACACAAATTAAACTTCTGCAGTGCCCTCCACTCGTGGTAACATATCTCTTATTTTGTGAGTGGTTGAAACCTTATGCATCAATTAGACAAACAGCTGAGCAAAGTTTATTCAGGTTAATTACGCAACTCCCATGTCTGTGTGTGTGATAGAGTACTTTTCTGTGTGTTTCTTGAAAATCACAAGACATAAAGAGAGACAAAAACAGATACGCACAAACACAGAGAGAGAGACACACACGAGCATTCACAAACACACAGAGACAAGGACACACAGACATTCACAAACAGATAGAGAGAGACACTCAGAAAGATACAGAGAGAGAGAGAGAGACTTACACAGTCCCTCACAAGCACACAGAGACAGACCCACACAGAAACTCACAACCACTCAGAGAGAGACTCACACAGACACTCACAAACACATGGACTCAAGCAAACACTGACACTTAGAAAAACACAGGTAGAGGCAATCATATTTACGCACACACAGGAATACACTCACACACACACACACAGAGAGATAAGGATGACGTTGAGTAAGCGGCGAGAGCTTCTCGGGCCAAAACTATATATTTTTTAGAGGATTTGTTGTGAAGAGGGCTGTTTGTAGCGGAATCCACACAAAAGTCCAACCGCACTTTTCTGTTAGTACAGTTAATAATCCCCCAAAGAAAACAATAATGTGATCAGTGAATCCACGACTTTGTGTGGGAACATCACAGTGTCCAGTTGGCTGAACAAAATATACAGTCGCGCACAAAAATACAGTTACTGCACATTAAATTGTGTCCTGTGAAGCGCTTCGAGACATCTGGAAGATGTGATTAGGCGCTTTGACAAATGCAATGATTATTATAATATGCCTGTGATTGGGTGGATCGCCATCCGTTCACAAGTGGCTCCAGCGATGTGAATTAGTCCCCTCCAATGGTCACAGCAATGGGAGGAACCTAAGCATCTTAAGCATCTTCCACTGTATTCCGGAATGTGCGACACGCAAGAGGTTTGTGTTGCGAAAAGCTAAGCCAGTAATGTGGTTACACAGAACTTTACGTATTGTGACGGGAATACACTTTGTGGGTGGAATGAAAAGTTACCGGGTAACTCAGACACCCTGGTCTCTATCATTAAAGGCTATCGATGAAGATCTCCTCAAGGTATCCAGAGGTATTGAGTTCTTTATGGCTCTAGGGTCCGCTGTGGAGTTGTAGAGAAGAGGAAAGAGGGTTAGAGCGTGTAACGCACTTCTGTCCTTTCAGTAATATGGAGAGATAATAATCACTGTGTCAAGGTGGCTTTCAATTCTCTATTTATTTGTACCTGACACCTTAATCCAAACCTGCTCTCCGTGTCTCGATCCATCTCTCTTTCACACCAAACTCTATTCCGTGACATACCCAAGTCTCATTCATGTCAATCCATGCTTTGGCTCTCCTATGTCTCTTGCTGTGGACTACTCACGCCTGAATCTATACCATAACTCCCACAAATCTCTATCCGACCCCTGTGACACCTCGATACATCTCTCTTACTCCCCGAGTCTCTATCCATCTATTTTTGATACATCAATCGATCACCTGACTCCACCAAAATCCTATCCGTGAACGTCTCACACATCAATGCATCGGCTGACTCCCACATGTTGCTGTATCCATCTCGAACCTCAATCCGTCCCGTTATTCCAAACGTACTGCCCAACAGCTCCTCCCAGTCTGACAATAAACGGTCTCCTTCCCCTGGCTCTGATGGTGTGTTTAATGGGGAGAGACCAGCAGCTGAACACACTCCTATCTCTCAATCTGTGTCGCAAGCAAGATCCTGAAACAATCTGTGACGCCTCAATGTCCTTCTCTGAGTCTCTGTCTGTCCAGATAAGATTAAATATCAGGTCATATATTCCGCGGGTTGCTATTTTGCTCACGGCAACAAGACCCGCGTTTCTCCACACACGTGTCCCCTCACTCGTGTTCCTTCACGCGTGTCCCCACACCTGGCTTTTCCCCGCATCTCGTGAGTGCATCATAGATCACGAGGATGAGGGCAAACGTCATTAGGATCACCACCGCGATTCTGATGCCGTTCAAAATCATATTAGTCTGGCCTGTGAGCGATCAGAGCGAAGACATTATTGAAGCAAAATTTTAGAATGCAAGACGACATTACCATCACGACTTTCAAGTTGCGAGAGTGTTCCAAGGCTTGGAACATTAAGGGATGTGGGTACGAGATGGTGGGTTGGGGATATTGGGTTAAGGGTGTGTGGAGGGCAGGGAAGGTTGAAGGGTGTTTGAAGGCGCGATTGTGGGGATTATCTGCAGCTTTTGGATGTAGATGTTGGAAAATCAGATCTTTACAGAGTTAATTATCCTTATACTAAAAAACTTACCTTCTGTGTCCGTGCTCATCGCCTTTTTAGCTATGGTTGTAATATCTGAAAAAAAAGTAAGGGCGTGTGTAAGTCAGGGAGGACTGGAGGAGGGCTGAAGGCGCGGTCGAAGATGAGTATCTTTAAATGTGCCTTCAAATATGCAAAGGTGGGAGCAAGGCAAAGTGAATATGGGATGGAGTTACAGACGCTGGTTATGGAGAGCTTGAAGGTCTGCCCGCCGTTGGTGGTCAGGCCGGACGGGGAATATGGAGAAGGGCATAGTTTGCTGAGCGGAGGGAGTGGACAGCTGGGTACAGAGAGAGGGAGGAGCAAAGTCGTGGAGGACCATGAAGCAGAGGACAAGGATTTTGAAATGTCATCTTGCAGGATGGGGAGCCAGTGGAGCCGGGTGAGTGTGATGGAGCTGCTGTGGGAGAGCACACGAGCTGCACAGATCTGGATGATTTGTAGCTGTTGGAGGTAAAAGTGGGGAAATCAGATATTTTCAGATTATTGGCTATTGTTACTGCTGATAGCTTACCTCTTGCGCCTGCGATCATCCCCTTTGGAGTTTTGAGAAAGGCTGTGATGTCAAAAAAATTGCAAGTGGTCTTATTGTAGGTCATGGCACGTTCCTCTAATGTAACGTTCAACCTCCATGCTCTCCACTGCCAACTCAATATCAACCTCTCACACTTCATTCCATCAATTGAAACCCCCAAGGTTATAGCCATCTCTCTCTCGCACACTAATCATACACTGACACCCCAATGTCTCCAATCATCTATGAGGACGTCCCAAGACCCTGAGCAGGCACATTTTGGGACACGGCCTGGTGATGGATGGAAAAGAGGGTATTGGCGTAATAGAATGTGAAGGCTTCGGAGAGTTGGAGGGTGGCTGAAAGCGTCGTTGAAGACTATGGGCTTGAAATGTGCCTTCGAAGAAGGAAGGTTGAGAGCAAGGCGAAGGGATTATGGGATTTCGTTCCAGAGGGTGGAGTTGGAGAGGCTGTATATCTGCCCTTCGATGGTACGTCAGTCAGGGCGTGGAGCATGGAGCAGGGCTCAGACAGCTTAGCGGAGTGTACAGTCAGGTGGATATGGAGTTGGGTCACAGAGTTAGGGAACAGCAAGGCCGTGGAGGTCGTTGAAGGCGATAATAAAGATTTTGAACTTTTACCTCTGTAGGATTGTGGGCCAGTGGAGCCTGGGTAGGTTGGTGGAGAATGGTGTTGGAAGGGATACATGCTGCAGATTTCAGGATGATCTGCAACTTGTGGTGGCAAAAGTTGGGAAATCAGAACGTTACAGATGAATAATTATTACTTTTATTAACAACTTACCTCCTGCGGTTCGCATGCTCTTTGTAGTTGGGGGAGTGGTTTTGATATCTGTAAAATAAAACTGACAAGTAGTCCTATTGTTGGTCACGGCACTTTCCTCTAAAATAATGCTGAACCTTCATACTCTCCACTGACAACTCAATCTCAATCTGCCGCCTTTCACACATAATTCCATCACCTGAATCCCGCAAGTCTTTATCCTTCTCATTCGCATATCTTTATCCCATCCTGACTCCCCCCAAATCGCTATCATTCTCCTTGTCACAACTTGATACATCCACTGACTGCCCAAAGTCTGTATTCATCTCGCGCTCACAACTTAATCCATCCCCTGACACCCCCACGTCTCAGTCCATCTCCCTCTCAATCCTTAATGCAAACCCTGACACCCCAATGTCCCAATCCATCTACTTCTCACACCAAAATCCAACCCCTGACGATTCCAAATCTGTATCCATCGCTGTCTCACACCTCAGTTCTTCCTCGGACTCAGCAATTCTCTATTTATCTTCCTATCGCACCTCAGTCCATGCCCTGGTGCCCCTTGGTGTCAATCTATCTCAATTCACACCTCAATCCTCTTCCTGAGTACACACAACTCTACCCTTGGCCCTAATCCAACTCATCCATGCCCTGATTCCACAAGCCTCTATCTTGAGTTAGGTCAGAAGATCAGTCATGATTTTATCGAATGGAAGGGCAGGTTCGAGGGGACGTATGGCCTACTCCTGCTCCTAATTCTTATGTTCTTCTGCTCTTATATGCCGCTCGCGTTTCAGTACATCCTGCCGCCCCGAGGTGTCTGTCCATCTCCTTTGAACATATCAATATATCCGTGACTGCCCGATTCGCTACCAGTCTCGCTGTTATGACTGAATCCATCCCCGGACACCCCAATATTTTATCCATCTCCCCCACACATCAGTCAGTTCCATAAATCTCGATGTCTCTATCCATCACCCTTTGTAACCTGAATCTATCTGATGAGTCCCCGAATTATCGATCAATCTTCCTCTTGCCCGAGATAGATCGATGGATTGATTTATGGTTACATGGATCAGCAGAAAGGAACATATCAAGGGAATGAAACTATTCAGCCACTGCAGGATGGGGCGCTAGTTAAGCAAGGCAAAGTTGTTGGAATCTGGTGCGGGAGAGAAAATAAGCTGCAGAGTTTTGTGAGGTCTGCAGCTTGTGGAGATACGATTTGGTAAAATCAGATCTTTACATGTTATTAATTATTATTTTCAACTGTTTAAGTTCTGGGTCTGTGCTTATCCCCATTCTAAAATTGAAAAGTTGTCCAATCCTTGATCATGGCATCTTCCTCCAAAACAGCGAACATACAGAGAGAAAGACAAACAGACAGACAGACATACAGACAGACAGACAGATAGACAGAGAGACAGACAGACAGACAGACAGACAGACAGACAGACAGACAGACAGACAGACAGACAGACAGACAGACAGACAGAGTGTGATGGATACAGACGGACGGCCGAACGAACGAATGACCGAACGAACGACCAACCGACCGGCAGATATGAACAGTTGGAGACCAATTATCCACTCGAGCCTGTTCCAATATTATATTACATTATGGCTGATCTGTACCTAAAATCCCTTTACCCGCCTCGGCCCCATAATCCTTGAGACGCTGAAATTTCAAACCTCAGTCTGGACAATGTGAATGGATCCAATCATAATGCACAGCGTTCAGAGAGAGAAAGGGAGACTTCCGGAGTCACACATCTCTTTTTGTGTGAAAACCCAACAGATGGTCTAATTTCTGTGCAGCTTCCCTCTCAAATTCAACCGTTATTTTAAAATACCCGAGATTTCAAGAGAGAGCGACACAAAAACTGACAGTAGAAGAAAAGAGGGAGAGACAATGAATGAGATTGACAGAGATGCAGAAACCGACAGAGCGGGAGAGAAGAGAGATAGATAGAGATGGAGAGAGTGAGAGAGAGAGAGAGAGAGAGAGAGAGAGAGAGAGAGAGAGAGAGTGGAGAGTGATCACTGAGATCACACTGACCCGATAGAACAATCACGTTAATTTGCTGGAAAGTCGTGGTGAAATCTTTGTCTTTTATCGAATTTCTTTATCATTTTTAACACATTACTGCGGCAGAGACACACAGATACAGACAGAGAAAGACGGAGTGACAGAGAAGGAGTGTAAGAGAGATGGATACCAACACATAGAGAATGCGAGAGAGCGAAAGGAAGAGAGTGTAGAGCGATCACTGGGAGCACTCACACTCACCTGATAGGACAGTCACGTTAATTTGTTGGTAGGACGGAGTGAAACCTTTATCTTGAAAGTATAACGATAGGATCCAGAATATATGTGTTCAAGTTTGCTGATGTTTAATCTTCTGAGATCCACAGAGTGACGAGTGTCAATGATAATCACGTTCCCATCATGTACTCACTGTACCTCAATTCTCCCTGTTGTGATGGAGCCGTCAATATGTATTGTGTGTTTGGTGTTAAAATAACCAGGGTGAGAGATGTTGCAGGTCAGAGCCAGCCGGCCACCCCGGGTCAGAGAGCTATCAGAAGACACGGACACTGCGGAGAGACAGGAGACACGTAGTCAATACCATTAACTAAAACATATTCCAACATGACTTACAGCAGGAAGAGTCAACGTCTGATGATTGTCTGTGTCTGTCACTGGTCTGTCCAACTCACTGCACTGTATGTGTCCTTTCCGGAGCTTGAAAGTGACAGAGAGAAGGAAATGGACAGAGAGACAGGAAGACAAGGTAACTCTGAAAGATAGATTGAGTGAAAGCAAGAGAAGGACTGAAAGAGAGAGACACAGAGACAGAGAGAGAGAGGCAGTGAAAAATAATGAAGGACAGAGAGTAAGAAGAGAGGAGAGACCGAAAGAAAGAGAAACAGACTGCAAGAGAGGGCGACAGAGAAGCAGAAAGAGAGAGCTAGGTAAAAAAAATAATACATGAATGAAAGAATGATCAAGTAAATGAAAGAAAGAAAGAAAGAAAGAAAGAAAAAAAGGAGGAAAGAAAGAAAGGAAGGAAGGAAGGAAGGAAGGAAGGAATGAAGATGGAGAGGCTGATTGAGGAACAGAGAACGAGAGGGTGTGAGAGAGAATGACTGAGACAGAGAGAGATACACATGTCGAGAGATCAGTCATGTCTATGCAGTAACTCACCGTGAAACACTATCAGATGGACGATGGATTTGTGTACAGTTTGACATTCCTTCTCTTGTTTATAAAGAATACACTGATACTCCCCATCAAGATTCATTGTAGGTGTTAGAAACAGAGAGAGATTCCCTGACTAGAAAGCGTTGGAATCGGCCACTGATATCTCCTTGTGATGCGAGGAGTTACACACAAATCTGTCTTCGGTTATCACACACAATCTGTATCCTTCTCTCCCTGAGGTTGTGATCCAATCCCATGTAGCGTGTGTGAATCCTGTCCTAGCCCCAGGAGAGCAGGGCAGTAAGACAGTTCTGGTGCCGTTAGACACCACATAACTCTCTCTCTTCCCACTTCCCACGGAGCCTGGATAGGAGATAAAAGCGAAACAGACTGAGAAGCATTCCTTACCCAATCAACAGCAAACGGCGCAAGTCATGCACTTCTGATCATGAGCACATCATACTGCGTATAATAATAATATGTGCAATAGTTACAGCGTCTTATCACGTTCTCATGGTGGCTAAAAGCGCTTCACAGAATATACTGTGACTTGACTTTATATTTTAGGAGCCATTTTCGAACAGCAGTGTCCCACAAACAGCAATGGATTGAATGAACAGTTCACCCCGGGAAAAGTTTTACTCCTGGAAAAGTGATCCGTTTATCAACTAACAAGTGTGTCCCTATTAACTGCAAGGTAAACATTGGTGTATGGAGAAAGGACACTTGCTTAACAATTCGCCCGACCAGGACTTAAAGCCAGAGCTGTCGTATGTGAGGCGCGAGCTCCAAACGATGAGCTACAGGATTCCACATATTGTGTAGGTCGTGGTAAGCAGCACATCGCAGAGAGGGAAGGAGTGTGAGAGGAAGGAGAGAATCGAAAGTTAGGGAAAGAATGAGGGAGACCAAAGCGGGAGATGCAGGTAATGAGAGGGAGAGAGAGAGAAAGGGACAGAGGGAGAGGTGGCGGATGAAACATTTTGACAGGCGAAGAGTGGTGTCGGTGAAGGAAAAAGTGAGGAAGAAAAATCGGAGAGTTAAAATGTACGAGAGAGCGAGGGAAAGAGTGAAGGATAAAAATATGGGAGAGACACACAGATTGAGATGGACAGAGAAAGACAGAGATACAGAGTTGAAGGAGATACACAGAGTTGCCTTCGATCACCCTCCTGCCTTCCCTGCCCTCCAACCCTCCTGAACCCAAACCCCAGCTCGTGTACAAACCCCTCATTGTTGAACAACAGCAACATTTTGCATTTATATAGCTCCATTCACTCAGTGAAACGTCCCAGAGCGTTTAACACTTTGGGACGTCCTCCCGACGTGAAAGTCACAGTGTAAGTGCAGTTTGTGGTTGTGGCTGGTGACTGTTTGTGGTGGAGACAGAAGTCCGGCCTCTCATGTCCTGTGTAAGGGGAAGTGCCATGGTTGGTCTGATCAGCAGCTTGATGATGAGAGACCATCTCTCCTCTCCTCACTCAAAGCCAAATAAGGAAGTACAAAGGAGACTGAAATCATCATAGCAAGAGTTAGCTTTCACACAGAGCCTTTAACAACACTAAGCGCTTCATAAGATACATTGTGAATTTTAGTGACTGTGCATTGCGGGCCTAGTCGGCAGCTAATGGCACGCAGCACCTCCCTCCAAACAGCCGTGAAGTGAACTGGCCATTTTATCGTTCGGCCAGGACACCGAGAGAGAAAGAGTGAGAGAGCGTGAGGGATAGAGAGAAGGAGAGAGAGAGAGAGAGAGAAATTCCTATCTCTTTTACTGGCTGCGCCATGAGAAATCTTCAATCTACGTCATGAACAGGTCACATGCTGGGGTTTGGGATCAGGAGGTTGGAGGGCAGGGAGTGTAGGGAGGGTGACTGAAGGCTCACTAGAACAGGAAGCTCTCTTTCTTTCTCCCTCTCTCTCAACATCTCTATCTCTCTCTCAGTGAGTGAGGTTTGACGTCTCTGATAATGCTGCATTTACTCGCTCCATCTCTTGCCCCAGCGCTGCGCTGGATGGTCAACCTGGATTGGGAGTTCAAAGCCCCACCGACGTGTTTGTGTGTGTTTGTGGGTGGTGGGGTGTTCTCGAGTGTGGCTGTTAACGGCAAACTTCTGCCTCGGAGGCGAGACTGTCTGTGATCAACTGATATATATCCAGGTACATAGAGAGAACTGGGTTCGTTTCCCAGCAGGGTGAAACCTTGGGTAACTTTCCGCATTCCACACGCCTGATAATAATCGGTCAAGTAAAAAAGCAACAATAATAAATTGATCATTTACATTCACAACTGTTTGTGGGACACTGCTCTTCGCAATTCGCTGCCAAACTTCGCCCACAAATATACAGAAAATACACTCTACATTCTCGTCTGGGAAGCGGTTTGAGTCGTCTAGAAGACGTGAAAAGCGCCATATCAAATGCAATGAGTATTATTATATTTATATAGAATAGCACAAATTGGCAGATTGTGATAACACACAGCACAAGGTATACCCTGGGGTGAAAGGCAGAGAGAGGAGAGATCAGGAGTGTGGATGCGTACCTGAAGTGAGGACACAGAGCTGCAGGAACATCCAGCAGAATGATATGAAGGTGAGACTGAGCCCAGCTCGGGACAGGGAATGCCCTCTTTCCATCTCCGCTCCACTGCCTGACCCAGGCTATTCCTGCTCCGTGTGATTCCCTCACCACTCAGCCACTAAGACAGTGGATATACTCCACAAGCCAGAGAGATACTGAGAGGGAGAGAGAGAGAGAGTGACCGAGAGACTGAGAGACACAGAGAAACGGAGTCAGGGAGATAGACTAACAGACAGGGAGACAGGGTTAGACAAAGGCAGAACTGACCCCTTTTCAATATCGCTCACATCACGAAATGACACGACTATCTCAGTGCTTTGAACTGAACAGATTCACTGACCAATGCGAGTCCACAAAAGAAAAATTCATGGTGAAGTTTCTTCACTTTCCTGTTGCAAAATTACCTCCTGTTTTCTGCTCATTCACATGTTTTGTCAGCAGATAAATGCTGGAGGGAAAACACAGAAGCCAATTGTGCAACAGGAACGTTACAGGAAAATATTGTGAAAATTTCGTATTTTTCGTCTCCCATTGGTTACCAGACGTGTTGAGACCACAACCCGGAGAATCTTCTCATTTCCTGGTGTGAGCAGTTTTAGTCAGTGCTGAGCTCTCTCTCGCGCTCTCTCTTTCCAATGTTTATCTTTGTATCTTTGTAACTCTCCTTGTCTCTCTCCGAGTCTCCCTCTGTAGCTCTCTTTCTCTCTCTCGATCTCTCTCTCTCTCCCTGTCTTTCTTTGTTTCTTACTCTGTCTCTCTCTCTGTCTCTCTCTCTCTCTCTCTGTCACGGTGGGTCTCTCTCTGTTTGTCGGTGTGTGTGTGGTGGGGGGGGGTGGGTAAGGGTGGACTGGGGTGGAGGTTGAGGTGGGGGGAGGGTGTATCGCGTTGTGTCAGACACACGGGTTATCAGCAATTACTGTCGTCCGACTTATACGTATGTGTGTCGAAATGTACAGTGTTTCCATTCATATAGCTAGTACCATTAGGCTCCTTTCGTAATATTATTAGATCATTACGGAATTATATAATATTCTATTTCATATTATGATTATTATTATAAAGACATCATAATTGTAATTCTAGAAACAGGCTCATTGTTAAGGTTGATTTCGGTGTGATGCAAAATTGGTCACTTCAATCCATGACAGTTTGTGGGACACTGCTGTGTCAATTTGCTTTACAGTTTAATCTGCGAAACGCTGTTAGACGTCTAGGAAGCGTGAAAAACGCTATACCAAACGCAAGGAAAATAGTTACAGTACTATAATTATTATTACAATTTTCAAATTAATGGAAAATTAATGTCTCTCTTACCGCCTCACTCGCACTGTATCTTAGAAAAAAATAATGATTCTATATTATTTATAACGATTCAGATATTTTATATCAAACAGGTATCAAATAAGATATTATTTACATAATACAATACATTATAAATTTTAAAAAAATATTTAATTTGAGCACATCAATTCATTTAATACATTTTATTATATTGTATAATGTATTTGACTATATTATTTTAAAATAATTACATAATTCCATTATATATTGTTTTGGACATTTATTTAATATGGTAAGAGTATTTTTATTATTATCAGCTGTACAAGTTGTAGCTACGCTTGCAGTCAAAGGATTTGGTATGAATGGTTGAATGGCACACAGACAGACAGACAGACACACATTTCATCTTGATTTACACTCATATGGGAGGACGACTGAGGGACGACTCCTTTTGGTAGGACTCGGTGGGAGGATTCGGTGCTTTAAAAATTGTGTTGTTGTTGTTGGGGCTTAGCTTATCTGCATTTTTCATGTTGTTCCCGCAGCTTCGATACACATATATGCATTCGGGCGCACGATGCCACAGCACCAGTTTGACTCTGAGCAGTTGTAAAAAGAGCGAAAAATGCAATCTGAAAATAATTCATGAACGATAGAAGACAACTGAAAAAGCATATCCCATGTCACTCCCATGTACAAGCCATTCCCGATGAGCTATAAATGATGTCGCTATGTCAATCGGTGATTGAGTTCCTTCACGAAGCAGAGACAGACATGGGCATTATTTTACCATTTCATATATGATACAAATATGATCAATTATATGATTTAATTATTATAATACGTATTATTTACAATATATATATATTGATAATTATAACAACAACAGCAACAACAACAACTTGCATTTTTTCAGCGCGTCTCAGAATGGTCCCGGGGGCCGAGCCAGTGGGTGGGGGAGAAAGGTGACCAAACGGCACGGTCGAAAAGAATGTTCTTCAGCCGAGACCTGAAAATAGGAAGAGAAGGAGCGAGGCGAAGGGAGTGAGGAAGGTATTTCCGGAGGCGCGGGGCGTATTGGCTGAACGAGCGGCCGCAGCGGGTGAGGCGGAGGACCCGAGGGACGAGGAGGAGTCCAGAACCGGATGAACAAAGGGAAGGGGTACTGTCTTGAGGAGAGAGGAGTTAACAGATGTCGGGGGGTGCAGATGAGTGGAGGCATTTGAATTCAAAGGTGAGGATCTTGACGTCGATCCTCTCAGGCATAGGCAGCCAGTGCAGTCCGGCCAGTACTGGGGTGATCGTGGAGCGGAATATGGTTCGGGGAAGAATGCGGTCTGCAGAGTTTTGAATGATTTGGATATTATGGATGAAGAAGAGGGGAGAACGCCGAGGAGGGCGTCAGAGTAGTCCAGCCGAGAGGTGCCAAAGGCAGTGACTAGGGTTTCAGGGGCTTTTGGGCAGTTGCATTGGCGGAGACGGGCGATACGTCGCAGGTGGAAGAAAGCGGTGCTGGTGAGGAACCGGATTTGGTGGAGGAAGGATATTTGGAGGTCTACCATGACGCGTAGGTTGCGTACCGTTTCGCAGAGTACAAGCGGCATGTCGGGCGGGTGGAGGATGTGAGCGCCGTGAGATTTTAGACGTTGAAGAGAATCAAAGAGTATGGCTTCCTTCTTGTCAACCTTCAGCTAAAGAAAATCTGCATGTAGATCAGAAAGAAGAAGTGTGACAGCTGGAGGAGAAGCCGTTTGTGCAGAAGTAGTGCTGGCGGTTTGTGAGGTAAGACTCGAACCAGACGAGTGCGGTCCCATTGAGTTGGATGATGGAGGAAAGTTCGAGGAGGTGGCTGGCGTGATCGCCTGTGCCGAACGGGGCGGTGAGGTCCCGGAGGTCAAGGAGGCAGTGCGAGCCATGGTCACAGATAGAGAGGATGTCGTTTGTGACTTTCACAAGCGCAGTCTCTGTACTGTGGTCGGAAACCGGACTGGAGGGGTTCGAAGAGGGAGTAGGAGGAGAGGTTAGAGCAGATTTGGTTTGCAACAGCGCGGTCTTGAACTTCTGGGAGGAAGACCAGTTTAGAAATGGGGAGGCAGTGTCTGGGGTTTGAGGGATCTAGGGAGCGTTTTTTCAGGAGGGTGGTGATGACAGCAGTTTTGAGGGAGGGAGCGACTAATCCGGAGGAGAGGGACTGGTTGATATTGTCAACCAGTAATGGGCAGATGAAGGGCAGCTGTGTGACCAGTAAGTTGGTGGGCAGGGGGTCGATGCAGCAGGTTCTGGGATTCATGGATGTCATGGTGGGTGAGAAGGAGGACGTAGAGCTGGCGAGGAAGTAGAACAGCAAGTGGGTTGAGATAGGAGCAGATGATGAGGAGGGTAAGGGGGAAATAGAGCGAGTGGTGGTGGGAGACAAGGTGCAGGGGCATGAGGCTGCCTGGCCGGTGTTAAGTATTTTAGATGAAACTAAGTCCATGTCCTCCTCGCACTTGGCTTTAGATATGAAGATTGAGGAGGCCTGAGGGGGGAACGAAGGAGGAAGCGAGTAGTGGAAAAAAAGGATTTTGGGAAGTGTTTATCCTTCAAGATGATATTGGAGTAGAAGGCCGTTTTTGCGTACGTCAAAAAACGTCGGTAGCTGTGGAGATGCTCGAGTCACAGTTGGTGGTGAGCTGCCAGGCCAGTAGTCCGTCATCTGCGCTCGAGCAGACGGGTTTGGTTTATTGGCGGCGAAGATGGTTGTTGTACCGGCGCGGGGGAGGACTGGGTGGGCTTGGAGATGGTCCTGTATTTTAAGGGGACGAGGGAGTTGAATGTGGAGGAGAGGCCATAATGGAGCAGCTGCACGGAAGGCCAGAAGGATAGGAAATTTGCTGATGATAGAGCTTTTTGGGGGCTTTCAGGTTTAGCCTTCTCCAAGGTCGGTGGAGGATGATTGAGGGATTGGTCAAGGAGAGAGTGATGTGAGAGGAGAAGGAGATGAAGAAATGGTCGGAGATGATATTGTTCACTATGCTGAGGTCGAAATGTCAAGTCCATGGGTGATGGCAGTGGCCGTATGCACACACTCTTGCTTGCGCACTCTCGCGCAGTCTCTCTCTTCGATGAGCTCCCTCTCGTGCGCAATCGCTTGCGGGCACTCTTTCACTCAAACTTTCCCTCGCTCGCACACTCGCTGGCACGCGCACTCTCTCGCACAATTTCTCTTTAATAATAATAATAATAATTATAATCCTTGCATTTGATATAGCGCTTTTCACGTCGGGAGGACGTCCCAAAGCGCTTCACAGAACACACTGTAAAGTGAATTGACTGTATATTTGTGGCAACGCGGCAGCCAATTGCGCACAGCAATGTCCCCAAACAGTCGTAGATTGAAAATGACAATTTTATTATTGTTTTTTGTTTTTTTGGAGGGATTATTATTAGGCGTGTGGAGTAAGGAAACTTGCCCAAGGTTTCGCCCTGCCTGGAATTGAACTCAGGTCTCTCGCTTGCAAAGCGAGTGCTCTAACCACTGAGCTACAGGACTCCACTCTTTTCAGCTTACGAACTCCAAAGCTCACACGCACTCACGTGTACTCTCTCTTGTGCACACTATCTCATACGAACACTCTATGGGGCGAATGTTCTCTCTTGCACGCACACTCTTTTGCACGCGCACTCTCTCGCTCGCACTCTCTCTCAGTCAGGAACCTGTGTAACTTGTTTGATCCTGTACTATACTTTCTCCTCCACATCCACGCCATGAGAGGCAATGCCTGCCACCAACTCCGCAACTTGGACAGACTCCGCCGCTGCCTCACGACGGGAACTGCCCCCTCATCGGCCTTCCCAACTCTTCCCTTCACAAGCTGCACATCATCCAAAACTCTGCAGCTCCTGTACTCTCTCGCACCAGGCTACGCGACACCATCAATCCCGCAGCCGCCCGACTCCACTGTCTCCCCTTCCCCCAGAGTATCTGGATCAAGATCCTCGTCCTGAACTTGAAGTGCATCCATGGCAATGCGCCCTCTTACCTCACTAACCTGCTGATTCCCTAATAAACAGCCCGCTCAACCAGCCCCGTCCTACTGCAGGTCACCCGCACGATCCGCCTTACCATCGGTGGCCGGGCTTTCAACCTCTTCGCCCCCTCACTCTGGAACTCCATCCGACGGTCGCTTTGCAACTCTTCCTCCCTTTCCTCCTTCAAGGTCAGTTTCAAGACCATTCGCTTCGACAGCGCCTTTGGTCTCACTCCCAACTATCTGCCTTCCCTCACGCATACACCACCCCTCCCCATACTCGGGCCACGAGTCCTGACTTTTCAGCGCATTGGGACGTCCTCCCGACGTGAAAAGAGTTCGGAAATGTAATTTTGTTATTTTTTGTTGAAATCAACTGCACTTTAAACAAAGAGGCCTTTAATGAGCAATAGTTTTGGTATGAACTGTAGGCATCGAATGTCACATTAAACAAATAGACCATTAATGCCCAGTTTAATTCGGTCTGAATTGTATGTATTGAATGGCATAATGAAAAAAAGCGATCATAAATGAAGATTTTAATTTGATATATATCGTATTTTTTTAACGGCACATTAAACAAGTGCCCTTTACTGAGCAGTTCAATTTGATATTAGTTGTTGTTATTGAAGAGCTCATGAAACAAACAGACCTTTAATGAATAGTTCACTTTAAGTAAATTGTATTTATTGAATGGCACATTAAACAAAAAGTCATTTAATGAAGAGATAAAGTCCTGTGCAGTTTCAATAAGTACAAATTGTATCTCATAGCTTTGATGTTCAGATGTATTTTGCACCGGGAATCGCGTAAGAATTTCCTTGTACCGTATCTCCATCAAGTGAGGCTGAAAGCCGCGCTTGTTAGATTACAAATGACAAACATTGTGTAATGTCCTTGGGTTGAGATAAGCCGGGGTGACCTTGGAGATGAATAGGCACCAAGGTGATGTGTTTCGCAATCAGATGTCCTTAAAGCGTCAGCTCTCTGTGGCGATCTACAGTCGGGTCATGAGCCAACATTGTATATCGATTCGAGGGAAGCTCTTGAAAATCCACTCCGATGATATCCATTTTTACTCTGATTATTAAACTCACAATTCCCGTGCAATGTTGCCCCATGTCTTGCGAAAAAGGCTTAACGTTTCCAGAAAAACAATTAATGACATAAATAATAATTCTTGTAACAAAAAATCAGCTTCTTATCACTTGTTCCAGATATCGCAAAGCGATTTACAGTACAAACTATCAAGTTAAGTGACTCTGTATTTATGGGCGAAACGCGGCTGCCAACGGCGCCCAGCGGTATCACACAAATAGTCGCGGATTGAAGTGAAAAATCCATGATTTATATTCTTCACCGATTATAATGGGGCGTGTTTGTGGAGTAAGGAAACTTTCCTAAGGTTTCGCCATGCCGGAATCCAACACAGATTTCTCTTTTGTGAGGTGAGTGGTCTACCCATTGAGCTCCTGGGTACCACAGGAGTCCTGGTGCTCAGTGGTCAGAGCACTCGGCTTGAAAGCGAGACACCTGGGTACAATTCCAGGCATGTTTAAACCTTGGACAAGTTTCCTGATACCACGAGCCTGACAATAATTCTTCCAAAAGAAAACAATAATAAATTGGTCATATTCAATGAGATACTGTTGTGCGCAACTGCCTGTTTTGTTTCGCCCTCAAGCGGACAATTTACGTAACAGTATTTTTTGTGAAGATCTATATCAAATGCAAGGATTATTATCACAGTTACTATAACTATTGGTAAACTTAGTGTCTGCTAAATAACTAAAGAGTATAGCAGCTAAATACTAAACATTTAAACCGGCAAGGGAGCTATTGAAAACTCTGTCTGGCAAGATGTCCCGTTGGCTTTCCAGGACAGCCGTCGTGGATTTAGGGATTGGGATTGCTGGGTTAATAGCAGTGGTTTCAGATACTGGTCTACCACTACATTTTCTACCATGTGCCAATCTTTCTGATCAGTCACCGGAGAAGCCATAGAGAAACGCGTCTACGCTGTTTGATTGAGAGAATTTCCGGATCCTTTAACATTTCATAAAATTAAAAGTTGAAGGGGGCAATTTCGGAACAATTGTGCGGAAAAAAATACTTCAGTGATCGTGGAGTAAACTTATTGAGCAGGTTTCTGATGGAGACACCGAAAGCAGAAAAAGTTTGTTTCAAGAAAAAATTAGACAGATTACTGCAAGAAAATAATATCTTATGATACAGGATACGCACACACACAAACACACACACACACAAACACACATACAGATATCGTATGTAGTTTGGGAGACGACATGTCAAGTTTGTCGAAGGCAGGCGGAAGGCGAACTAAATGGATCTTGATCCTCTCTCGCCAGCAAATTCTTATGATCTGATCAGAATCAATATTTGATACAATGGGTAATTCACCATATTCTTCAGCTGTTTTCTGAATTTGGATTGTGTCAAAGCATAAATACATGTGTTTGTAGAGCAGCTGAAAAGTCGAAGCATATTGCCGACTTTTAGGAATTTACCTGCATCACCAGTTAAATTAAAATACGTAAATTGAACTTGGTATAATATAAGTTATCACATACGTCACCCATAAGCATATAAAACTCCCCGTTACTGTAAACAGCAAAATGATGGATCTCCTACGATTCTGCATCTCTGGATCTTTCTGATTTTCCCCGTTGCTGTGGCCTCGGAGCCTTCTCCGTGCAGCATTGGTCACTAAGATATATCTGATGGTCAGAACATTGAGCAGCAAAATGAGAACAAATGGGATAAATGGCGTAAAATGCAGTGAAACAACGAAAAGCGGTCCATACCATGAAAATAAAAACTTCCTTTCACAACACAAAACCAAGGCGTGTTGTTAATTATAAATAGCGGTTCAAGTTCGAGGTACCAGGGTATGTTGATCACACAGCTGAACACAGAGATCGACACAATGACCACAGTCGCTGTTTTCTCGGTGCAGTATTTGGTTTTCAGTTTCTGATGACAAATTGCGACAAATCGATCAAAGGTGAAAGCGATTGTGAGCCAAACAGAACAGGTTGTGGTTGCATGGAAAAGCACCTCACGGATGCTGCAGATAGGAGTTATGTTCAGGAAAATAAATTGCATCCGAAAGGTTTCAGAAATGCGCTTCCACATCACATCAGTGATCACCACCAGCAGGTCTGCCACTGCCATGGCCACCAGGTAGCGAGTGATACATGTGGAGAGACCGCACTTTCCTCGGGACAGGATCACAATCGTCACCAAGTTAACTACAAGAAATAAATCATAAACAACATCAGATTCATTTTATGAAAATAAGGCCATCGTTTCGATAATCAGTACCTCGAATAATCTTTCCAATTCATGCAACACCTTTTCGTGTTGTGGAGACGTCTTAAATTGCTTTAGAGAATATACTGTGAATTGAATTGACTTTATGTGTTGTAGGCAAAACGCGGCAAAGGAGTGACCGAAATACAGTCCTGGATTGAATGAATTCGTTTTTAGGGATTATTCCGATCGGAAATGCAATCCGCCATCAAATAACTAAAGAGTTCCTGCTTACTGCCCGTTAAACTGAGGCTTGTGTAACCAGCATACGACAGCTTAACATATCGGGTTGCCAGAAATATTTATTACAAAATAGCATTATCACTGGAAGAAGAAGCCGTAGGTGTTTACGGTGAAGTTTCAAGGTGAGTTTCAGGCGTAACATTTTAAAACTGAGGTGAGCATATCTCCACAGGCTATTGAGTTGTATAAGGCAGAATTTCGATTAATTTGGCAATTGGGAGCGATGAGACAATTGATGATGTCAGCAGGCAAAGCACAAGAATAACAATAATTCCCCATGGCAAACTTCACAAATAATACTGTGATGCAATTTTTGGTGTCTCAATAACATGATAAGGCGCAGTATCAAATGCATGGATTGTAATAGGAAGCGATTGATCACTGCCCGTGATGGAGAAATGAAGTTGGTATATTATTTTAAATTTAGTCACCGTTTGTTTAGATTGCTCAATATCCAAGATTGGTTCAAATATCGCTTGGATTGCCAATCACAAATAATTGTCGATTCAATAATTTCTTCAAATATTTTAAACAATTTTTTTTCCGAAGGTAAATTCGGCTTCGATTCGAACGAGGAATCTGCAGCCTGTATACTGACACACACTGAATTCCATACTGCCATTACACCTGCCCTCGTCAGGCTTCACTGGTTTTCTATCAAAGAAAGGATTGATTTCAAGATCCTCTCAGCAGCCCACAAGTGCGTTCACGCCCTGTCACCTCCCTACCTGTGCTGAGGGGAGAGGAGACGCCATGGATTGAGTGGTTAATTATATCAATGCAAAAAGAGGTAAGAAACAATAAAAGTAGGCAGGGAAATGAAAGAATTTCCTAAAAGACTTTGACTATCAATGTGTTAATGATGTATCTTCCCTGAGTCCCTTGCCATCTTCCTCACTATTCACTGCAATTAATTCACTCACTATATTACTTAACCATCAGATTAGCGATCATATTAATTATACCCATTTAGCGGCTAATGCTCGTTAATGCGATCATTTCTTTTAAACTGATGTCAGAAAATTATTAGATAATCAATCACATAAAACAGATGACTAAAAATTGTGATGCTCCCTAATGAGCCTTATGCACTGAAGAGAAGTGATTGTGGAATCATGAGGACAAGAATAGTAAAATGCGGGTGAATGACCAAAGATCAGGAATTCATTGATTAAACACAAAAACTTACCTGGAATGCCAATACCGGCAATGATTGGGTAACATATCGTTTCTATCTGATTAAGTATATCAGCCAATATAACTACGTTCATTTTTGTTGAGAACGATACAGAGTTTTTGTGTTGATCACAAACGCTTTGTCTTCAATTGTTGGATGACACTTTCAAAGAAGTATTTATATAGCAGAGGAATTTCCCCAGTGAACGTGACAGGTGGTGTTATCGCTGATAATGATTGTAGTCGAATCAACAAATAATTAAAGACAGCTGCTAAAGAATATCAAGAGGGAATAGTACATGTTTTTGTGAGTTCGTAATAGGGGCTGTGTGAGAAAAAAGAAAAAAGTTGGCAATGACCCTATGCATTTTACGGGGTGGGAAGGGAGGCGTTGGTGCGGGAGAGTGACCAAAGGCGCGCTCGAAATGAAAGGTCTTCACCAGAGACCTGAAGAAGTTAAAGGAGGGATCGAAAAGAAGGGAGTGAGGAAGGCAGTTCCTGAGCCTCGGGGCATAGTGTCCCAAGGCACAGCCATAGGGTGTGGAGCGGGGGACAAGGAGGAGGCCAGAACTCGAGGAACGAAGACACTTTTCAGTTTCACAAGCCCAGTTTGTTCAGGGATCTGCCAGACTAAACACTGAGGTTGAGCTATTCCCATAGATGTGGTCTATTATCCTCAATCTTATAGGAAATATGTTTCTATTACATTGCTATATAAGTCTGCGGTTAATTGATAGATCCCATTTTTCCTGATCTGTTCAAGTTGCTTATCTTATAAATAATGTTACATGTACAATCACTTTTTCGATTAGTATAACATCTGGTTTGTTGGAAAAAAAACAGCTCTATCTATTTGCATCTTTGATTTGACAGTGATTTGGAATCTTCCCACTGGAAACGAGAATATTGAGTGGCGATATGATTGACTTTACGGTTCAAAAGTAGCTAAACAATTTAAATCATGCCACCCTATTACAAATAGTACAGAATGATGTAAATAGACGACACGTCCTGCGAATGAAGTGGGGTGAATTCAGAATCAATCTACTGAAACACTAACTCAGTGAGCGAACAGCAAACCTGTGGATCCGACTCCCTATTGGGACAACAGCATCAAGAACAACAGCACGATTACAATTGCATTTCACTTCCAAATGAGCTGTACAGAATTTCAAACCCTAGCTTTTGTCGGAGTTGGGAGGGGGTGGGCTTGGGGATGCGCTAAAGGGAAGAAGGTAACGAGGGACGGCCGATGGCATGGTCAAGGTGAAGGGTCTTGAGGCGGGACTTGAAGGAGGCTAAGGAGGGGCGAGGCGCAGTGACTGGGGTGATGGAGATACAGAGGCTGGGGGCAGAGTGGCTGAAGGTCTCTCGTGATGGTGGGGCGGGTTGGTCGGGGAAGGTGGAGCAGCCAGAGTCGGCTCAGAGGAGTGAACGGGCGGTTTGGCAGGGCGTCAGGAGACAGATGACGTTGAACATTATGATCCCATCAAACACAGATTAGACAGTTTAATTTCAGGTAATAGCAATACGGGATATAGTACATAGGCCGTTATTGTCAAATGTACGTGTGACCGCCAGGAATGTGTAAGATGAACAAGATGGATAATAATAATAATAATAATAATAATAATAATAATAATCCTTGCATTTGATATAGCGCTTTTCACGTCGGGAGGACGTCCCAAAGCGCTTCACAGAACACACTGTAAAGTGAATTGACTTTATATTTGTGGGCGAACGCGGCAGCCAATTGCGCACAGCAATGTCCCACAAACAGTCGTAGATTGAAAATGACCATTTTTTTTTATTATTGTTTTGTTTTTTGAAGGGATTATTATTAGGCGTGTGGAGTAAGGAAACTTGCCCAAGGTTTCGCCCTGCCTGGAATTGAACTCAGGTCTCTCGCTTGCAAAGCGAGTGCTCTAACCACTGAGCTACAGGACTCCACAAATCTCCTTCCGTCTTTCTCTTAGCATTTCCTAGGTTCTTATGTTATTATATTATTGTGAGATGTCACGTTTGCTGGTTTATTTGATACCAGTTATTCTTGATGTGAATATCGAGGTGCATACAGCTTGTTTAACAATTATTTGATAGTTTACCAGAAACGGCCTTCTGATAAGAACAAGTGGAGGACAACATGTTGGTTTGGAACTTTTTCAGGGATCTGCCAGCCTAAACATACCTTGTAAACAATTCCCATCCATAAGGTCTATGAACTTTAACCTTTTTAGTCAATTCACGTTTATAGGAGCTACCAGGTTCTCAGGGATGTTAAATGCTGAAGATTGTATGCCATATGTGACTGGACTTTACTTTGGAATAACCAAGAATCCGGTATAAATATATAGAGTGCAGTTAAGACCAAAGAGATACTGGGTTTAAGCCCCAGCTGGGCCTTGCTAAATACTCCAACATCTCTAATGTTGGTTTTTGCTGCCGCCTTTATTACAGAATGATGCAACACTGCTATTTTGGGTGCTACAAATAAAACTGATAGTTTAGGATATCTGAGAATTCATCCACCACGTTGCGGTGGTGATCATTTTTGTTTAAGAAGAAATTCCCAATAGCACTCTGCACACGTGGCAGCGGATAGTGGGCATTTGTCTGTTATTATATCTGCAAAGCAACTGACCAAGAGTGAACTTCTGGTGAGCAAAGGTTTAGACCAACATTTGGGCAATATATCATCAGGTGAAGGAACAAACTGGGGAAGGATCGAAGTTTGACCATTCCATCATTGGCAGAAACATTATGCTGAAACATCCGAATTATTTACCAGCATTCAGATTGGGAAGGAGAATTGGCTCAGTATTAGATCTTTGACTGCAGAACTCATATGCTCATGAATCTCTTCGATGGCGCTCTGGTACCTATCGCTGATGGCTGCAATTTCAGCCACTCGTCTCCGAAATTCAAGAGCATTCTTCCTCTCTCCCGCCACCTTTCTTCTCTATTTTCAGGTCGAGTCTGAAGAGCGTCCTCTTCGACAATGCCTAGAGTCACTTTCCCCCTCCCCCAGGCTCGACATCATTAATCACTCTGTGGTGCTACCGTGCATAAGGTGTGCAATATAATTGCAAGTTGTTGTTATTTTTATTAACCGAACTGTGATCATGGTCAGCATTGTCTACACTACCGGCATGAACTGCAATGTCATGCACGTTTGTAAAGCCAATCTTGTATAACTTGTTAAATATAAGCAATATAAACATGGACTGAGAATCTTCGAACCTTCTTCCTTCGTCAAATTTTGCCTCACCCTGATAGTTCCATATATTTTTCTTGAGGGTAAATTCTGAATCTCGGTTTGTGCAATGACTTAATGGAAGAAACGAGATTTGATAATATTTTAGCAGCATATGTTGTAGGTGAATGGCTTCTATGAAAATTCATTGACTCATAGAATCATAGAATTATACTCCACGGAAGGAGGCCTTTCGGCCTATTTTGTCTGTGTCAGCTGTTTGAAACGAGCTATCCAAACAATTCCCACCACCCCACCCATTCCATTGCCGAGGAAACTGTCCTCCCTAAAAGTTCTCTACCTATCCCTTCAAAGTAGTTATCCAATCAGTTTCCACCATCACTTCAGGCAATGCTTTCCGGATCCGAAAAACTCGCTGTGTGAAACCATTTCTCTTCACCGCCTTCTGTTTATTTGAACCATAATTTTAAATCGATGTCCTTGGATTACCGACACACGCCCCCCAATCCACCGCCACACAAACACTCGAGCTCCACACACTCCCAAACCCCCGTTAGAAATATTCTCTCTTTGTTCACCCTCTCCAATCCCTTCATAATATTGAAAAATTGTACTTAGTCTCCTCTTATCTAGCTCTGCTCCAGGCGAATAATCTTAGATTCTCCAGCCTCTCCTGATAACTCAATTCCCTCATTCCTGGATCCGTCCTGGTAAATTTCCTTTGCTTCTTATCCAATGCCTTGACATCCTTCGGAAATGTCGTGCCCAAAACTGAACAAAGTACGCTCGCTGATGTCAGGGTCCAGGGTTTTATAAAGATTCATCTCACCTTATTAAATTTTGTACCCTATGTCGCCATTTATAAAGTCTAGTTTCCGATATCCTTCTTACCAGCTTCATCAGCCTGTACTGCTGACTTAAACGATTTACCTATACGAAACACCGGGTATCTATGTTCGTTCACACTTTAAGCTTCTATGATCTAGCTTTTATTGCCTCTTTTCATTCTTGCTCCAAAAATGCATCATTTCGCATTTCTTCACATTAAACTTCATCAGCCATGTGTCTACGCGTTTTTCCAGTCTGTCTGTGTCGCCTTGTATTCTACTAACATACTCCTCACGCTCTACTACTTTCCCGAGCTTAATATCATCGTTGAGCTTTGAAGTTCTACTCCCTGTGCCCAAGCCCAAGTCATTTATTTAGATCAAAAACAGTAGCGGTCCTAATGCTGACCCCTGGGGAAACAACTGCACAATTCCCTTCAGTCAGAAAAGCAACCGTCACGACAACTCGCTTCGGTTTGTCTCCCAAACAAATCAGTATCCATACTCTCACTGTCCCTTTAATACCATTGACCTCTATTTTGCCGACAAGCTCTTATATGGCACGTTGTGAAGCGCCTTTTGAGAATCCATCAAAACTTCGCCAACTGCATAACCTTGTTCCACAATCTCCGTTACTTCATTGAAACAATTCGATCAGGTTTGTTAATTGTGATTTACATTCAAGAAATCCGTGTGGGTTATACTTCATTAACCCATATTTTTCGAAGAAATTGTTTTTTGTCGCGGATTACAGTCTCCGGATATCTCCACACTACTTTCGTCAGGCTGACTGTCCTATAGCTCCCAGGTTTATGCTTTTGCCCATTTCTCTACAGGGGAGTAATTTTTGCAAATCTGGCACAAACGCAGTGTCCATGAGGGATTGAAAAATTGTTGGCGGAGCCAACATTATTTCCAACATTGCTTCCCTCAATAACCAAGAATGCATCCGGTCCGGACAAGATGACTTACCGACTTTGAGCACAATAAAAGTTTTTAGTATCTAGTCTCGGTTTATTCTTGTTGAATCCAATTTCTCTGCCCTCTCCTCCGATATTCTGGCTTTGGCTGAATCCGGATCGTGTGCAAAGAAAACAGAAACGTCTTTCTATTCTATTGAAGGTTGTGTACCCAATGACAATTGTATTGACAACTTCTCTCTGTCCTTGTGCATTCATTTGCTTTTGACGCAGTTCTGACAAAGATTTTTGGACCCGAAACCTTGACTCACTTTCCATTCTCCATAGATGCTGCCTTACCTGTTGAAATTTCCCAGCTTACTCTGTTTTTGTTTTTAATTCTGGAGAGAATTGTGTTGAGGACGCCAAGTATCAATGTTTTTGGAACCCATTTTTGTTTGCTGAGGTACTGCTGTATAATAATCAACTTTTCAGAAAATGCTTTCAGCAGGGAACAAAATCCCGCAACAGTAATACTAGCATGTCATGTAGGAACTTACTGCAGCTTTCAGGCGTCTCAGAACCCCTTCATAGAATATAATGTACTGAATTGATTGTATATTTTGTGGGCGAACTGGACAATTCCAAAGCGAACTCCCTCACTCCATACATTGTGATATAAATTGGCGTTTGAAATACAATGCACCAAATGTTCAGGTTGGCGCAGGGGCAACACTGTCGACTCCGAGTCAGATGCCTATGGGATGAAGATCCAATTTGGGAAAGGCTGAAAATCTCTCTCTCCCTCTTGCTGTCGTCTTTATCTCTCTGTTTGTCCCCGAATTTGTCTCTCTTTGCTTCTGTTTCTGTTTATGCATTGGTGAGTATGTTTGTACGTCTGAGTGTACCTTTCTCTGAGTCTCCCTGTGTACCTGTCTCTACCTGTGGCCCTGTATATGCCTCATTCTCTAACTGTCTGTATCTCTATTTCTGCGTCTGCCGCATGGCGCTGTCATCCAAATTTATTAATGTCCATTATTTCTGTGAGTCGACCGCAATTGTTGGGTTTTCTCCCGCATTCACAATTTCTGTCTGATTAACCGGTCTTTGATTCGTGTTTCAATTATTTGCCAAAACCTGAAAACAAAATATTGTGCAGAAAAAAATAGTTTGTACAGAAATAACAGTATCGAGGATCCAGCGCTGCCTCATCCACGAATTTATTACACCCAGACTCGCCTGCAACAAATGCCTGCTTTGCGACCTTTGCAAATCTTTCTTCCAAAAGCTGAAGATAGTGGCATTGGCAAGTGGGGCAGTGGCATTTGCCCTATTGGAAAGTGCTGTTGTCGTAAGTGCGGTAGTGGCAAATGTGCTCGTGGCAAGCGTGGCACTGGCAAGTTTGGTCGTCCTAAGAGTAGCAATTGCAATTGTGGTTGTGGCAAGTTTGTTTATGGCAATTGCAATAGTGACAAATTCAGTAGTTTGGTCAGGATTCGGGCTAGTTTGCTAGTGGCATGTGCAGCAGGCAAGTGCGGTAGAGGCCATTGTGGTAAAAAGCAAGTGCGGTGTTGGCAAGTGTGGCAGTCAACATTGTTTTCGTGCAAAATGCGGGGCCGTGGTAAGTTTGTTCATAGCAAGTGCAGCAGCAGCCAATGTGGATGTGGCAAGTGTGGTAGTGTCAAGTGCAGTAGAGGCACGTGTGTTGATGGAAAGTGAGCTTCTAGCAAGATTGGCAGTGGCAAAATTGACATTGGCCAATGCAGTAGAGGCAAGTGCAGTAGTGGCATTTGTGAATGTGGCAAGTGCGGTAGTGGCAAGCGAGTTAGTGGCAGGTTTGGTAGTGGCGAGTGTGGTAGTAGCAAATTATTAATTGCCAGTGCGGTAGAGGCAATAGTGGTAGTGGCAAGTTTGATAGTGGTAAGAGTCATAGTGGCAAGTGCGGTAGTAACAGGTACCTCAAGTGAGGCAGTGCTAAGTGAGTTAGTGGCAAGTGAGGTATTGCCAAGTGAGGTAGTGGCAAGTGTGGTAATAACAACAATGTTAATAATATTGGCATTTCATATAGCACGTTTCACATCATCTAAAAGTCTCAAAGCGCTTCACAGAATATGCTGAAAAGTGAATTGTCTATCTTTGTGGGCGAAAAGCGGCAGCCAATTGCATACAACAATGAGTGTCCAACAAACTGTCGTGGATTGAAAATGACCAATCTGTTATTGTTTTATTTTGGAGGGATTATTATTAGTCGTGTGGAATAGTTAAACTTCCCCTTGATTTCGCCCTGCCTGGAATTGAAACCAGGTGTCTCGCATACAAATCGAGTGATCTAACCATTTAGGTGCAGGACTCTTTAGCGTCAAGGATGGTAGTGGGAAGTGAGGTACTGGCAATTGTGGTAGTGGCAAGTCTTATAGTGGTAAGTGTGATAGTGGCAAGTGAGGTAGTGGAAAGTGTGGTGGCGGCAAGTGTGGTAATGACAAGAGTGATAGGCGCAAGTGAGATAGTGGCAAGTGGGTGGTTGCAAGTGCGGTAGTGGCATTATGAGTTGTGCGATTGGTAGGTCAATTAGTGCAGATGCTTTTAAGTGGATGTAATAGGAAATTTAACATGACTTGGGCAGTTGTATTACTTGGGCGATTATACGAATGATGCAGATCAGACTCATCCGTGTTTCACTTTGTTGACGATGAAAACGTTCACATGTGATGTCGTAGATTAATAGCGCTCCGACATCGCCTTCTGAAGAGCAACATTAAAAAAAATATCAATTATTGTAGCTCTTCTTCTTGCCAGTCTTTGTGGAGCTTGATGAAATATTACCACAGACATCAGTTAGGAATCTCTACTGTGACTGCAATTCCAACGTCCAGCAATCATTGATTGAATTTCAGAAAATCAGCAACAGATTCTGGATAGCTTCAAGGATCATAAAACCAACAAATCTTCGGGTCAACTGATCTGTACGCCAATGTACGTAGGCAGATATGGCAGGATATTTGTGCAACACTGAGAGACAGTATGACGGAGACATAAAGAAAAACCGAAGTCGCTGGGAACACTCAAGAGTTGAGGCACCATCTATGCAGAAAGGAACGTGAGCCAATGTTTCGGGACCACGACCCTTCACCAGAACGTTTCAGCACATGTCCCCGATACGTTGACTCACATTCCTTTCTCCGCAGATGCTGCGTTTTGATTGTAAGGGAGTTAATCTGGTTTCCAAACCTTCCATCAGAGCAGTTGCAGCAAATGGTCTACTTCCATAGATTCAGAACGAACTTCGGAAGCACTATTTCTTTGAGCAAATTCGTAATCTGTTGAACGTGTTCTCTCGGGAGAAGTTTGACGCAAGAAATGTTAATTTCTTTAAACGCAGATTACAGAGTTTTCTTTTTGGTAAATAACATTATGGTATATGGTACATAGGTAGTTTGACAAACGTGTATGCAATCGAAAGGAAAGTGGAATGCAAAACTGGATGGACCCTAGTCTTTTTTTCATCTATACTTACTTATGTTGTGACACAATCATATCTAAGAAAAGTGACATGGCTCAATCTGACAACTGTAGAACCATTAGTCTGAATTCGGAAATTAGTACAAGTATAGAGCCAATCATTGGACAGCAAGTGGAAAATTATCTGTTAATTAATCTGATAAAGGACTGTAAAAATTGGTTCAGAAAGGCTGGATCTGGTCTGATGAGTCTTATGTATTCTGAGTAGTTGGCAGCCTTATCTGACTGTGAGAAGCCGTTTGATGGAACGTGTTTTTACTTTCAAACGGCATTTGACAAACTACCTCATGAAAGTATAATTTAAAAACTGTGGGCAGTGTAAGACATGGGCATGTCTTCAGAATTGGCTAAAAATATATGTATTTTCATGGTTGTTAGGATGAAATGTGGACACGAGATACATGAGATATCACATAGGCGATGAAAGAATTAGAAATTCAAGAGAAATTGTTGGGCCGAATGGCTCCTTCCATGCTGTACCTACTGTGTAAATCTAATTAGATTTTCCAAGAGAGTTATTACGTGTTCACATGGGAATATCTATTTTTGGCGAATATCGTAATGTGTTTGTTCCATTGACTGTGAGTGATGTGAAGCTCAACAGGTCTTTTCGGCTCACTGGGCTTTCCCCATTGTATAAATGACGCTTCAGTCAATGCATTAGTGCCTGTCCACATCAGTTCCGTTATAATGAACAAATATCACAGCTTCTCAGAAAAGGTGTATCAGAAAGAAATCATTTTCCAGATTATGTACATTTTCTACCCGATTCTTGCAATCGTTGGTGGGCTTGGTAAGTCATCAGATAGGTTGTTGTTCTTTGACTCGGATTTTACTGCTCACTTATTTTAATACAAATATGACAATTTAACAAATCTGATTCATCATATTCAGTTTGACTGCAACTTGATTCAGAGGTGCGTTCCATATTCAGTAAAATATTACCGAGCACAACTGGAACTCAACTTACTGTCTGAAGAGCAGATCTCCTGACAATGCAGTGCTCACTGTATTGGAGTGTCAGCCTGGACTGTGTGTTGGAAGTCTTGCCTGGACTTCATCCCACTATCTCAGAATGAGAGTCAGGAGTGCACATAACTGAGCCACGTTGACACGATTCGCACAATTAATGTGTTAATAAACATTGCATAGTTTACCTCCAATATTTCTGCCTGATCGATTCCACTACAAAGTTGTAAACCCAGTAATGTGTCAGCAATTTAACTAATAGACATGATGTTTAGGGAATGGCTAGTTATTTAACTTCACTCTTAGCCCTTTAATTTCCAACTGTCAAGATAAGCAACTGATGCTGAAGCTCCGCACTTCCAACTGGTAGCAGAATGTTTA
This sequence comes from Callorhinchus milii, assembly GCF_018977255.1. NCBI lineage: Eukaryota > Metazoa > Chordata > Chondrichthyes > Chimaeriformes > Callorhinchidae > Callorhinchus > Callorhinchus milii. The sequence continues at coordinate 36,328 of NW_024704946.1, forward strand.
AATGCGTGTGTTTCAGATGAGCGTAGCAAGATGTGGGTAAAGCTTTGATGTATTTCCAGTGATTGCCACCTTTCTATTGAGCGCTGAAGCTTAAACTTGTTGGATGTCAAATGATCAGTTTGCTATTTCTGCTTTGGGGAAGGTAAACACGTTCCTTGAAGCTGAATTGGCTCCAAGAGGACATGTTTATCAACAGGTTGTCGCAATCAAGTCAACCCTTTGCGGCAGTGTTCAAACCCTGTCATATTCCTGAGCCACGTGGCTTTGCAGTAATACAGAACGTAATCATCAGCAGCGAATTAAGGAGGGTCAGGGATATTTCCCACTCGGGCCATTTACAGCTGAGCGAAAGCCACAAATAAAGTCCCAATTGGACCAGCAATAGATATCACAGCAGTCAAGGCTCGCATGGGAAAAGCTATGGCCTGTTTAAATTGATTCAACTCAAGTAATACAGCAACAATACTCTGGTGTCTCCAAGCTTTTGATAAGCAATGTGTGACTGATACTGAGCTGTTTGTCTTGCAGCAAGACAGTGTTTATTCTACGGTACGTGTACATGCAGCATTCTCAATACAGTTTAGATGAATTTCAGCATGTTTAAGGGCGAGAAATAATGTGGTGTCTGATCAGTGATTATCATTCTGCAGGTAACTTACTAGCGATTGTGATCCTGTCCCGGGGAAAATGTGGCCTCTCCTCCTGTGTCACTCGTTACCTGATTGCCATGGCAATGGCGGATCTGCTGGTGGTTATCAGTGATGTGGTGTTAACTCGGATTAATTTTCTGTATTTTCCTGTGGGATTTCTGGATTTGACGCCTGTATGTGCTTTCGGGACCTTTCTGATTTCTGCTGCTGCTGACAGCTCTGTCTGGTTAACAGTCGCTTTCACTTTTGAACGCTTCGTGACTATTTCCTGTGAGAAACTGAAACGACATTATTGCACCGAGAGAACGGCAAACTTAGTTATAGGGACTGTGTGGGTAATGAGCTGTCTGAGCGACATACCCTGGTACTTTGCGTATGAAGCTTTTGTCATAATAAATAATGTTCAATGGTTCTGTAAACTAAAAGCAACCTTCTACACTACATCTCTTTGGACAGCATTTAATTGGATAGATGTCATTCTAATCCCATTTATTCCATATTTGCTTATTTTGCTCTTCAATGTTCTAACCATCAGACACATTATTGTGGCCAACAGAATCCGCAGACGTCTTCTCAGCCGCAAGCAGAATGTGAATAACAATAACTCAGAGATAGAGAACAGGAAAAAGTGCATTATTTTGCTGTTCACTATATCGGGCAGTTTCGTCTTACTTTGGATGACATATGTTGTATATGTGATATATGGGCAAGTAGTTGAATCTTCTTACACAGTTTATAATGACCCAGTCTATGTCCTGTATCACTCCGCAATCATGTTTCAGCTTTTAAGCAGCGCCACCAACACGTGTATTTATGCTGTGACACAGACAAAATTCAGACAAGAGTTGAGGAAAATGTTGGCGTATGTTTTCAATCCAATGGTGAAACTGATTCAATCATGAAATATATAGCTGTGTCCGGGAACCATCACTGCTTCATCAGTGGCTCCCTGAGCCACTCACAGCCGTAGATAATAATAATCCTTGCATTCGACATAGCGCCTTATCACATATATTGCTAAGATCATTAAATGCGCATTTTATGGGCTAAACGCAGAAGTCAATTGCGCACAACAGTGTCCCACAATCTAGGAGAGCTGTAGTCTTTTTATGATTGTTGAAAGGTAAGAACTGTCCTCGAAGCTGAACTGGCTACAAGAGGACATGTTTGAAAACAGTTTTTAGGTATCAAGTCAACACTCTGTGCTGGTGTTCAAATCATCTTGTTCGGTCCATGAGACTCGTGGGTCTGCAGTACAGACCTCACTCATCAGCAGCACCTCAATTAAGATCAACGACACTTCCCAGTTGAGGCATTTACTGCAAAGCCAAAGCTCCAACAAGTGTAATCCCAGCTCAACACACAAGATGCATCATAATAGTCAAGGCTCTCAATGGACAAACTCTGTCCAGTTTTTATTAGTTAAACTCCAGTAATACAACAACAATAATCTGGTCCCCAAGATTTGGCTGTTCCACAATTGTGACTGATTCTGTCACTGTGTCTCCCCGCAGAAAGAAAGTGTGTAAGTTGTACATGTACATGCAGAGCTCTCAAAGTCCAATTTGGTTACCTTTTCAGCGTGAGATTGTTCCAGAAATAATGTGGAGCCTGATCAGTAATTATCATTCTTCAGTAACTTACCAGCGATTATTGTGATCCTTGGATGGTGATGCTGTCAGTGTGTGTGGTGTCTTTGTATTGCTTATCTTCAGCTGTAGAAAGTTAGATCTCATTCAGGACTTGATATCTGACAGATACTCCGTCATGCACAGAAACACACATATAGACAGACACACAGACAGCCACCCACAGATAAACACCGACAGTTTCCTGCGATTTGTATCTGCATGCGTTTGTATGGTTCCGTGTGTCTGTGTCTATCTTTGTGTTGCTGTTCGTGTGTGTCTTGTCTGCGTGTGCTGTGTGTGTGTGTCTGAGGATGTCTGTGTGCATATGTGTGTTCAGTGACTGCTAGACGTGTTCAATGGCTGTGTCCAGTGGCTGCTGCAGGTGTTTCTTGGCTGTGATTGGTGTTGAGTGTATAGGCTGGTGTTCATTTGTCCAGAGCTGGAGTTTAGTGTTTGCCAGCTTGTTCTTCGTTTCTTAAATGGTGTTTGTTGGCAGTGACTGGTGGTTAGTCTCTGTAGGTGTGTCATTTGAGTGTCTGTGTATATCCGAAAGCGTACGTCTGGTTGCGTGTGTGTTTGTGTGTCTATGTGTATGTGCGTATACGTGTTTGACTGTGTGTATGCTTCTGTGTGTCTGTTTGCGTGTGTGTGTTTGGGTATTTGTCAGTGTATCCTATCTGTGTGTATCTGTCTCTGCATTTACCTTTTTATGAGTGTGTATATGTGTGTCTGTGTGTGCATTCGTGTGTGTGCCTACCTATGTTTCAATGCTTCTGGTTGTCGATGTGTGTACGTGCCTGTCTGTGTGCGTATTCATGTGTCGTGTGGTTGCGTGTGTGCGCATGTGTTTACTTAGTGACAGCTTGCTTGTGATCAGTGACTGTGTTTAGTGGCTGAAGCTGCTGTGCAGGTCTGTGACTTCTGTTCAGTGGCCCCTAGCTAATGTTTGTTAGCTGTGGATGGTGTTTAGCAGTTACTAGCTGGTGTGTAGTAGCTGTGGCTGGAGTTTAGTGGCTGTAGCTGGTGTTCAGTAGTTGCTTGCTGTTGTTTGTTGGCTGTGGCTGGAGATTAATGGATGTGTCTGGCATTCAGTAGTTGCTGGCTGGTGCCTTTTGGCTGTGGCTGCAATTAGGTAGCTGCTGGTGATTAATGGCTGTGGCTGGTGTTCTGCAGTTGCTAGCTGGTGTATATTGGCTGTGGTTGGAGATTAGTAGCTGTGGCTGTTATTTAGCATGTGCTGGCTGGTGTTTGCTGGCTGTGGCTGGAGTTTAGTAGCTGTGGCTTGCATTCAATAGTTGTTAGCTCGTGTTTATTGGCTGTGGCTGGAGTTTAGTGGCTGTGGCTGTTATTTCGCAGTTGCTAGCTGGTGTTTGCTGGCTGTGGCTGGAGTTTAGTAGCTGTGGCTTGTATTCAGTAGTTGTCAGCTGGTGTTTATTGGCTGTGACTGGAGTTTGGTAGCGGTGGCTGGTATTTAAAAGTTACGAGCTGCTATTTAGTAGCTGTGGCGAGAGTTTCGTTGCTGTGGCTGGTGATCAGTGGCTGTAGATGCCAACTGGTGCTATGTGGCTGTAGTTTAGTGGCTGTGGATGATATTTATTTGTTGCTAGCTGGTGTTTGTTGGCTGTGCCTGGCGTTTAATGGCTGTGGCTGTTATGTAGTAGTTGCGAGCTCGTGTTTATTGTCTGTGGCCGGAGTTTAGTGGTTGTGGCTGGTGTTCAGTAGTAGCGAGCTGGTGTTTATTGGCTATGGCTGGAGTTTAGTAGCTGTGGCTGGTGTTCAGGAGTTGCTAGCTGGTGTTCAGTGGCTGTGACTGTTGTTTAGTAGCTGTGGCTCTTATTTATCAGTTGCTAGCTGGCTTGCAGTGGCTGCGTCTGGTGGAAGAGGGGAGGGGGTAATCGGTAAGTAATTCAAGACGGGATTCGGTTTTCCCCCAGATCAAACATATGTGAGTGTGGCATTAATTTCATAAATTTTATCGAACAACAAGGCTTTCTCGTTGCTTTGTATCCAACAACAACAAATTTCACTTGTATATCGCCCTCTCCATCGGAAAGACGTCTCAGGACAATCAGAGATTTTGGACCAGAGCTGTTAGTCGGTGTGACCAATGTGAAATGGGAGCCTGGCATCATATGATCAAATGTTATCAGAAACAACGCGTGATATTTAATTATATCAAAATTGTGGGAAACGTCACTGAAGTGGAGTGAAATCCCACGTACAATGGAGGTTCTTTAAACGGGATTCAACGTGGTTGTTCTTACAATATGCAGCACCATGTAATCACATCATTAAATTCAAAATCTCACAATAATATTCCCTCCCAGCCTTATCATGCCCTAATTCCGCGATCCCCTTCAGCCACTCTAAACCTCCCACACCCCTCGCTTAACAAACGCCGGCAGATTCATATCCTCCCTGTTCCCCCCCCCACCCTCATCGTGAGGTATTTCAACCAATCTGACCCCGTCTCCCTCCCTCCTCTTCTTCACCTCGTGGTCATCTACACCGCAATCCCCGCCCTGCGCCATTGTTTGCTCATGAAAGTTAAGGTGTTTGTGAAGTCCTAACAATTTGATGCTCTATAAAGGCAAATTGTATAGTATCAGGACTATCTACAAATTCTGAATAACATGATGAAGTCATTGTACATATGCAAGGAACTGACTATGATATTCAAGAAGTTGTCTCTGTTCCGTCATTGAAGTGAGACCATTGGTTTGAAACTCAGCGAATGAGATAATGTTTCATTTGAAGTTTATTTTTCTCAGTTGATATTTTCCTGACGGGTATTAAATTTACATTTTTTTGTGACAAGACGTTCTTAATATTGATATATGAACCTGTCAGCACATTTCCACACACTTTATGCCTTCAGCTATCACTGACCTTCTCTGTGTGTTCATATGCCCATTACCTGGACACAGCTAAGACTGAGTTTTATCATAGGTCCGGTCCCTTCACTTTCCCAACGGTGTTCCACACCCTTTCCAACCTACCTGTCCTTGCCGCAGTCCTGGAACTCAATGTTGCAGGACAATTTGAGTAACACCTCACCGCCCATTCCCTCATCGAGGTCCAGCCATTTGTTTTTTCCCCTGCCCATAGTCCAGCGCTTGTCAAAGTCACAAACGACCTCCTATCTATCTTCAACAAGGACTCCCTCTGCCTCATCCTCTTCCTGGATCTCGTTGACGTTTTCAACAATGTAGACCACGCCATCCTCCTCCACGATATCCACTCCATTATTCACTTTAGTATTGGAAGTAGCCGGTATCCATATGAAATGTATGGAAATGCTATCAATATAAAGTAAATATTAGGGTTACTATAAAACAGTTTTATCTTTTCTATGTAAATTCATATTCAATTGTTGATTGTGTAGAATTAGAAGGGTATTGAAGGATGTACGAATACAACCAACTCGGATGGTGCATGGTAGAGATTGTCAGCAATGAATCAGGATAATAGTCAGACAGAATCTTGGAAGAAGCAATTATGGAAACACAAGTTTGGGTAGCCGACAGATGTGTGCTCAATATGTAGGCAAAAGTAGGGGAAACGTAAGCAATCGAGGTTATGTTGCTCCAGGATACATATAATCGTCAAGAGGATCTTCATCATAACTGGACAAATCACTATGAATTAATGAGATAGGAAGCAAAAAGCAAGCTGGAAGATTATAGATGAGATGATACATCAAGGTTGAAGCCGAACTTATGGGTATCCTGCACAAACAGGACTTAATGGAGGTAATGTAAAGGAGGACACATATTCGTAAAACATCTGTTATTTTGTCCGATCAGAACAAAAATCAGGAGAGACGTGCAGAAATTGTGAAGAATCACCCCAAAATGTATAAAAAGGGTATGTTAGAGGGAGATAGTCAGTCCGGAAGCAGAGTTCGGAGGGACACCATAAGTTCGAGAGTATATTATTAAGCTGCTCGGGCTCAAGAGAAGGACGTCGAAAACCTCCTGCTGCTGCTGCTGATTCCTTTAAACTGGTAGTATTAGTAATTCTGAACGTGGCTTCGGAAATAAGGTTGATGAGCTGCAGGTTCAACTGGCCGTTGGGTCTTACGATGTGGTGGCAGTGATCGAGACACGGCTCAAGCCAGGGCAGGAATGGGAGTTAAATATTCCAGGATATAGTGTGTTCAGGAAGGATAGAGAAGAAAGAGAATGCGGAGGGGTAGCAATATTAGTTAAGGACACAATTATAGCTGTTGAAATGAACGAGGCTCTGGAGGGCCCGACAACAGAATCTATCCGGTTAGAGATAAGAAATAAGAAAGGAGTGGCAACACGGATAGGGGTTTACTATAGACCGCCAGACAGCGGGAAGGAGATAGAGTAGCAGATCTGCAACCGGATCGCAGATAGATGTAAGGCGAACAGCGTTGTGATAATGGGGGATTTCAATTATCCCAATATAGTCTCGCAAAGTAGCAGCGCTAAGGGAAAGGCAGGAGTGCATGAAAGAGAGAAAGAGCGCGTGAGAGAGAGAAAGAGCGCGTGAGAGAGAAAGAGCGCGTGAGAGAGAAAGAGTGCGTGAGAGAGAGAAGGAGCGCATGAGAGAGAAAGAGTGCGTGAGGTAGAGAAAGAGTGCGTGAGACAGAAACAGTGCGAGATAGAAAGAAAGAGTACGTGAGAGAGAAAGAGTGCGTGAGGGAGAGAAAGAGTGCGTGAGACAGAAACAGTACGAGATAGAGAAAAAGAGTATGTAAGAGAGAAAGAGTACGTTAGAGAGACAAAGAGTGCGTCAGAGAGAGAAGGAGCGTGTTAGAGTGAGAAATAGTACGTGAGAGACAAAGAGTGCGTGAGAGAAAGAGTGCGTGAGAGAAAGGTTGCTTCCAAGAAAAAGAGTCTTTCAGCTCAGGGGTTCGTCCCCTCGCCTCGTAAGCCACAGCTCCTGTAGCTCAGGGGTTAGACCCCTCGCCTCGCACCCCACAGCCCCTGTAGCTCAGGGGTTAAACCGCTCGCATCGCAAGCCACAGCCCCTGTAGCTCAGGGGTTAGACCACTCGCCTCGCAAGCTACAGAACATGTAGCTCAGGGATTAGAACCCACGTCTCGCAAGCCACAGTCCCTGTAGCTCAGGGGTTAGTCCCCTCGCCTCGCAAGCAACAGACCCTGTAGCTCTGGGGATGGATTACTCGCCTAGCAAGCCACAACACCTGTAGCTCAGGGATTAGACCCCTCTCCACGCTATCTTATGTCCCTTCAGCTCAGGGGTTAGACCACTCGATCGCAAACACAGCCCCTGTAGCACAGACACACATACTCGCACACATTCACACACACACTCACACGAACACCCACACTCACAGACTCATGCACACGCTCGCACACAAACTCACAGACACTCACACGTTCGATCACAGAAGCTCACACACTGAAGTACCTTCTTAGAAGTGCTCACACACACTCACCCACACGCTCACAATCACTCACACACACTCACATGCATGCTCACAAACAAACACTCACACAATTGCTCAAACACACGCTCACACACTCACATACACTCGCACCCACTCACACACATGCTCACACACTCACACACACTCACATACACTCACACACACATGCTCACACACTCACACATGCTCAAACAAGCGCTCACACACTCACACCCACGCGCACGCACACTCATACACACTCACAGATATTGTGAGGCACACACTCACAAGCACAGATATTTTGACATACGCAAACACACAAACAGATATTTTGAGACACACAACGTTACCTGCGGCCGTTGTGAGGGGTTGAGGGGGCGGCCGGGATTTGGGGCACAAACCATACAATTGTGAATGTGCCAAACGGGGTCACATTAACAGGACACATCAGCAGAGAGGATTTCAACGCAGACAAAGCGAGAGAGAGAGAGAGAGAGAGAGAGATAGAAAGAGAAAGTATAATACTGTGTGAGAGAGACACGGAGGCACCGACACACAGAGACGGACAAGAATCAGATCATTCTGCCCATCGGGTTGGTGACTGGTGAGTCATAATTAATAATTCATTACAAATAGCAAATAAGAATAAAGAATCCCCTCGCAAGCCTCAGCCCTTGCAGCTCAATGGTTAGATCCCTCACCTCGCAAGGCGCAGTCACTGTAGCTCAGACACACACACTCACACACACTCAACACACACACACACTGACACAGGTCAGACAGGCTCACCTACGCACTCACAGACACTCACACACATGCTCACACTCTCACACACACTAACGCACACGCTCAAACACTCAGGCACACTCACACACGCTCACACCCACGCTCAAGTACTCGATCGCACACGCTTACACACACGCTCACACACACTCACAGATGTCGCGAGACACAAACACACTCACGCACACAGATATTGTGAGACACACAGACACACACTGACAGATATTGTGAGAAACTCACACACACACACGCGCGCAGAGATATTGTGAGACACACACTCTCACACACTCACACACATGCTCAGAGACGCTCACACTAACACACGCAGACACTCACACACACTCTGAGACACACACACAACCTAACACATATGCTCAAACACTCATAAAAACACACACGCACGCTCACACACACTCACTGATATTGTGACTCACGCACACACTCACACACCACACACACACACACACACACACAGATACTATGAGACGCACACCATGCCGCGCGGCTGTTGTGAGTGATTATGGGGTCAGTCCGGGGTTTGGGACATAAACCACACAATTGTGAAAGTGCCAAACGGGGAGGCATTAACAGAACACACCCGCAGAGAGGATTTCAACACACACACAGCGAGAGAGAGAGAGAGAGAGGGTATAATACTGTGTAACAGAGACACTGAGGCATCGACACAGAGCGACAGAATAGACTTCAGATCATTCTGCCCATCGGGTTGGTGATTGGTGAGTCATAATTAATAATTTATTACAAATAATTAATAATAAAGAATAAAGCACAAATAACATTAATCCTGGGGTTTGAGACGTCTCAAAGCGCGTCACAGGACACACTGCACAGTGTAGTGACTGAGCGTTTGACGGTACGGTGTATTGACTATTTGTCTGACGGCACAGCGTAGTGACTATGTGTTTTGGCAGCGATTTCCGGCCAGCGACGTCCCCACAGAAAAGGCAGGGTGTCGAGTGACCACATTATGATTTTTTAAACTTATTATTTGGGAGGGATTATTACATCCATTGGTGGGATCTGGAATGCGATTCCCGAATGGCTGGTGGGAGGCGATTCCATATCAAATTCCAAGTGAGAAGCAGATAATTATTTGGGGAGTTTGCAGGGCTGTGGGGAGAAAGCGGGGGTGTGGGGTTGATCAGGGCTTTGGGAAGAGAGCAGTGGCAGTGGGGTTGATCAGGACTATGGGGAGAGAGCGAGGGAGTGGGGTTGATCAGGCCTATGGGGAGAGCGCTGGGAGTGGGGTTGATCAGGTCTGTTGGGAGAGAGGGGAAGTGGGGTTTATCAGGTCTATTCGGAGAGAGAGGGGAAGTGGGGTTCATCAGGACTATGTGGGGAGAGCGGGAGGGGTGTGTGTTTTATGAGTTCTATGGCGAGAGAGCGTGGGGAGTGCGGTTGATCGGGGCTATTCGGAGAGAGCGGGGAGTGGGGTTGGTATGGAAGGTATATCAAAGAGCCAGCACAAACTCTATGGTGCAGCTCGGGGGTTAGACACCCCGTCTCGCAAGTCACAGTCCCTGTAGCTCAGAAACAGACACACACAAACTGACTCGACACAGGCTCACACACATTCAGCACACACGCACATACACACACACGCTCACAAACATTCACCAACACACTCACACACACACGCTCAGACTCGCTTACACACACTCAAGCACACTCACACACACGCTCAAACAGACTCGCTCACACACACATTTACACATATTCAAGCACACGCTCAGACACGCTCACACACTCAGCCACAATCACACACATGCTCAAACACCCTCACGCACACTCACACACACGCTCACATGCTCACAGACTCTCACACAAGCTCAGACACGCTGAAACACGCTCAAACATACGCTGACACACACTCACAGATGTTGTGAGACACACAGACTCTCACTCACGAAAAGTTATTGTGAGAAACACAGACACACACTCACACGGATATGGTAACACACATACACACACACACAGATATTGTGAGAACACGCACTCACACACACGCGCACAGAGATAGAGTGAGACACGCACACACAGATGCTGTAAGACACAGACACTCACACGCACAGATATTATGAGACACGCACATACACACACACACACAACAGATATTTTGACACACACACTCACACAAACACAGATATGTGAGACACGCACACCCACACACACACAAACAGATATTTTGACACACACACACACACAAACACAAGATATTGTGAGAAACACATGCTCATGCGCGGCTCTTGTGAGGGGTTGTGGGGGGTGGTGGTAGGGCGGGTGGGGGGGGGGTCACGCCGTGGTTTTGGGCATAAATCACACAATTATGAAAGTGCCAAACGGGGAGACATTACCAGGACACATCAGCAGAGAGGATTTCAACACAGACACAGCGAGAGAGAGAGAGAGAGAGACAGAGAGAGATAGAGATGAGAGAGAGATCGAGAGAGGGTAAAATATTGTGTGACAGAGACACAGAGGCACCGACACAGAGAGGCAGAGAAGACTTCAGATCATTCTGCACCTCGGGTTGGTGATTGGTGAGTCATAATTAATAAATGATTAGAAATAATTAATAAGAAAGAATAAAGCATAAATAACAATAATCCTGGGGTTTGAAATGTCTCAAAGCGCTTCACAGGAAACACTGTACAGCGTAGTGAATGTGTGTTTGACGGTACAGTGCAATGACTGTGTGTCTGACTCTACAGTGTAGTGACTGTGTGATTTGGGGGCGAAACGCGGCAGCCGATTGCGCTCAGCGACGTCCCCACAAACAGCCGGGGGTCGAGTGAACACATTATGACATTTTAAAATGATTGTTTGGGAGGGATTATTACTGCCATTGGTGGGATCTGGAATTTGATTCCCGAATGGCTGTTGGGAGGCGTTTCCATATCAAATTCCAAGAGAGAAGCAGATAATTAGTTGGGGAGTTGGCAGGGCTGTGAGGAGAAAGCGGTGGGAGTGGGGTTCATCAGGGCTATGGGCAGAGAGCGGTGTAAGTGGGGGTAATCAGGGTTAAGGGGAGAGAGCTGGGGGAGTGATGTTGATCAGGGTTATGGGGAGAGAGCGGGGGGAGTGGGGTTGATCAGGGCTGTGGGGAGAGAGCTGCGAATTGGCGTTGATCAGGGCTGTGGGGAGAGAGCGGGGGTGTGTGGTTAATCAGGACTATGTGTGGAGAGCGGGGGCGTGTGGTTTATGAGGGCTGTGGTGAGAGAGCGTGGGGAGTACGGTCGATCAGGGCTATGGGGAGAGAGCGGGGAGTGGGGTTGGTATGGAAGGTATATCAAAGAGCCATCACAAACTATACACACACTCAAACACACTCACACACACGCTCAGACACGCTCACACACCCACTCGCACATTTTCACACACACGCTCAGACACGCTCCCACACTCAGCCACAATCACACACACGCTCATATGCTCACACACTCACACACATGCTCAGACACGCTAAAACACGCTCAAACGTAAGCTGACACAAACTGACAGATGTTGTGAGACACACAGACTCTCACTCACAAAGAGATATTGTGGGACACACAGACACACACTCACACAGATATTGTAAGGCACATATACACACACAGCTATTGTGAGAAAACACACTCACACCCACCCACACACAGATATTTTGAGACACACACACACAGATATTGTGAGAACACGCACTCACACACACGCGCACACAGATAGAGTAAGACACGCACACACAGATGCTGTGAGACACATACACTCACATACACAGATATTGTGAGACACGCACACCCACACACACACATAAACAGATATTTTGACACACACACTCACACAAACACAAGATATTGTGAGACACACATGCTCATGCTCGGCTGTTGTGCGGAGTTGTGAGGGGGGGGGGGGTGGCGGTTTTGAGGGTTCAGGCCGTGGTTTTGACATAAACCACACAATTGTGAAAGTGCGAAACGGGGCGACATTACCAGGACACGTCGGCAGAGAGTATTTCAACACAGACACAGCGAGAGAGGGAGAGAGATAGAGAGATCGAGAGAGGGTAAAATATTGTGTGGCAGAGACAAGGAGGCACCGACAAAGAGAGACAGAGAAGACTTCAGATCATTCTGCACCTCGGGTTGGTGATTTGTGATTCATAATTAATAAATGATTAGAAATAATTAATGTGAAAAAATAAAGCACAAATAACAATAATCCTGGGGTTTAAAATGTCTCAAAGCGCTTCACATGAAACACTGTACAGCGTAGTGAATGTGTGCTTGACGGTACAGTGCAGTCACTGTGTGTCTGATTCTACAGTGTAGTGACTGTGTGATTTGGGGGCGAAACGCGGCAGCCGATTGCGCTCAGCGACGTCCCTGCAAACAGCCGGGGGTCCAGTGAACACATTATGATTTTTTAAAATGATTATTTGGGAGTGATTATTACTGCCATTGGTGGGATCTGGAATGCGATGCCTGAATGGCTTGTGTGAGGCGATTCCATATAAACTTCCAAGAGTGAAGCAGATAATTAGTTGGGAAATTTTCTGGGCTGTGGGGAGAGCGCAGGGAGTGGGGTTATAAGAACCTAAGAATCAGGAGCAGGAGTAGGCCTTTCGGCCCTTCGTTGCTGCTCCGCCATTCAATAAGATCATGGCTGATCTTCAGACCAATCTCTAATTACCTGCCCTATCCCCATATACCCTAATCCTTCTATTTTTCAAGAATCTATCAGTCTCAGCCTTGAAAATGTTCAAGGACTGAACATCTACAGCCTTCTGGGGTAGTGAATTCCATAAGTTCACTACCCTCTGAGTGACGAAATGTTTCTGTTCTAAGAGGCTGACCCTTAATATTAAGACTGTGACCCCTGGTTATAGATTCTCCTACCAGGGGAAACAGTCGCTCTGTGTCTACTTTATCTCGCCCCTTAAGAATCTTGATCAGGTTTAACCAGGCCTATGGGGAGAGAGCGGGGGGAGTGGGGATTGATCTGGGCTATGGGGAAAGACCCGGGGAATGGGGTTGATCAGGGCTATAGTGAGAGAGCGGGGGTGTGGGGTTTACCAGGCCTTTGGGGAGAGAGCGGAGGGAGTGGGGTTGATCAGTTCTGTGGGGAGAGATTCGGGGACTGGGGTTCATCAGGCCTTTGGTGAGAGAGCGGAAGTGTGGGGCTGATCAGGGCTATGGGGGGAGTTTGTGGGCGTTAGTGGGCTTGATTTGGAAGCTATCAAAGGTCCAGCATATACATTATTGGCCGAATGGCCTCCTCCTTTGCTGTATAATTCTCGGATTACTGCCGGAAAAATGATCCCCCAATCGACTTACAAGGACGGTACTCCTGACTGCTTTTAAACAGAGGCATGTGTCTGTGTGTGTCTGTGTGTCTGTGTGTGTGCATGTCTGTGTGTGTCTGTGTGTGTGTATCTGTGTGTGTGTGTCTGTCTGTCCGTCTGTGTGTGTGTGTGTCTGTGTGTATTTGTCTGTCTGTGTGTGTTTGTCTGTCTGTGTGTGTGTGTCTGTCTGTGTGTTTGTCTGTCTGTGTGTGTGTGTCTGTGTGTGTCTCTGTTTGCGTGTGTGTCTGTCTGTGAGTGTGTGTGTGTTTGTCTGTCTGTGTGTGTGTGTCTGTGTGTGTTTTGTGTCTGTGCGTGTGTGTGTCTGTGTATGTCTCTGTTTGTGTGTGTGTCTGTGTGCGTAGAGGTGTGTGGGGACTGGTCTATCCCCTGAGCTAGAGGGGATGTGGCTTGTGAGTCGAGGGATCTAAACAGTGAGCTACAGGGGCTATGCGTTTCGTCGCGAGGCTCTAACCCCTGAGCTGGTCTGTGTCACTGTGTCCGTGTCTGACCCACAGTGGAGGGTGACAAGATGGAGGTTGTGTCCTGCTGCTGTTCGTGTGTGTCTTGTCTGCCTGTGGTGTGTGTGTGTGTCTGAGGATATCTGTGTGCATATGTGTGTTCAGTGACTGCTAGACGTGTTCAATGGCTGTGTCCAGTGGCTGCTGCAGGTGTTTCTTGGCTGTGATTGGTGTTGAGTGTACAGGCTGGTGTTCATTTGTCCAGAGCAGGAGTTTAGTGTTTGCCAGCTTGTTCTTCGTTTCTTAAATGGTGTTTGTTGGCAGTGACTGGTGGTTAGTCTCTGTAGGTGTGTCATTTGAGTGTCTGTGTATATCCGAAAGCGTACGTCTGGTTGCGTGTGTGTTTGTTGTGTATGTGCGTATACGTGTTTGACTGTGTGTGCTTCTGTGTGTCTGTTTGCGTGTGTGTGTTTGGATATTTGTCAGTGTATCCTATCTGTGTGTATCTGTCTCTGCATTTACCTTTTTATGAGTGTGTATATGTGTGTCTGTTGTGTGCATTCGTGTGTGTGCCTACCTTGTTTCAATGCTTCTGGTTGTCGATGTGTGTACGTGCCTGTCTGTGTGCGTATTCATGTCGTGTGGTTGCGTGTGTGCGCATGTGTTTACTTAGTGACAGCTTGCTTGTGATCAGTGACTGTGTTTAGTGGCTGAAGCTGCTGTGCAGGTCTGTGACTTCTGTTCAGTGGCCCCTAGCTAATGTTTGTTAGCTGTGGATGGTGTTTAGCAGTCTAGGGTATACGGCGGTTAGTGCTGTGTGGTGTAGTATGTTGTTGTTGTGCTGTGGCTAGATGGATGTTGGATTCATATGTGGCTGTGCCTTTGGCTGTGGTGTATCTGCTGTGTAATGTGTGCGGGTCTGCTGCTAGTGGTGTTATTGGCTGTGGTTGGAGATTAGTAGCTGTGGCTGTTATTTAGCATGTGCTGGCTGGTGTTTGCTGGCTGTGGCTGGAGTTTAGTAGCTGTGGCTTGCTTCAATAGTGTTAGCTGGTGTTATTGGCTGTGGCTGGAGTTTAGTAGCTGTGGCTGTTTTTCGCATGTGCTGGCTGGTGTTTGCTGGCTGTGGCTGGAGTTTAGTAGCTGTGGCTTGCATTCATAGTTGTTAGCTCGTGTTTATTGGCTGTGGCTGGAGTTTAGTGGCTGTGGCTGTTATTTCGCAGTTGCTATGGTGTTTGCTGGCTGTGGCTGGAGTTTAGTAGCTGTGGCTTGTATTCAGTAGTTGTCAGCTGGTGTTTATTGGCTGTGACTGGAGTTTGGTAGCGGTGGCTGGTATTTAAAAGTTACGAGCTGCTATTTAGTAGCTGTGGCGAGAGTTTCGTTGCTGTGGCTGGTGATCAGTGGCTGTAGATGCCAACTGGTGCTATGTGGCTGTAGTTTAGTGGCTGTGGATGATATTTATTTGTTGCTAGCTGGTGTTTGTTGGCTGTGCCTGGCGTTTAATGGCTGTGGCTGTTATGTAGTAGTTGCGAGCTCGTGTTTATTGTCTGTGGCCGGAGTTTAGTGGTTGTGGCTGGTGTTCAGTAGTAGCGAGCTGGTGTTTATTGGCTATGGCTGGAGTTTAGTAGCTGTGGCTGGTGTTCAGGAGTTGCTTGCTGGTGTTTAGTGGCTGCTACTGGTGTTTAGCAGCTGTGTCTCTTATTTAGCAGTTGGTAGCTGGCGTGCAGTGGCTGTGTCTGGTGGAAGGGAGGAGGGGGGAATCGGTAAGTAATTCAAGACGGCATTCGGTTTTCCCCCAGATCAAACATATGTGAGTGTGGCATTAATTTCATAAATTTTATCGAACAACAAGGCTTTCTCGTTGCTTTGTATCCAACAACAACAAATTTCACTTGTATATCGCCCTCTCCATCGGAAAGACGTCTCAGGACAATCAGAGATTTTGGACCAGAGCTGTTAGTCGGTGTGACCAATGTGAAATGGGAGCCTGGCATCATATGATCAAATGTTATCAGAAACAACGCGTGATATTTAATATATCAAAATTGTGGGAAACGTCACTGAAGTGGAGTGAAATCCCACGTACATGGAGGTTTTTAAACGGGATTCAACGTGGTTGTTCTTACAATATGCAGCACCATGTAATCACATCATTAAATTCAAAATCTCACAATAAATTCCCTCCCAGCCTTATCATGCCCTAATTCCGCGATCCCCTTCAGCCACTCTAAACCTCCCACACCCTCGCTAACAAACGCCGGCAGATTCATATCCTCCCTGTTCCCCCCCATCGTGAGGTATTTCAACCAATCTGACCCCGTTCCCTCCCTCCTCTTCTTCACCTCGTGGTCATCTACACCGCAATCCCCGCCCTGCGCCATTGTTTGCTCATGAAAGTTAAGGTGTTTGTGAAGTCCTAACAATTTGATGCTCTATAAAGGCAAATTGTATAGTATCAGGACTATCTACAAATTCTGATAACATGATGAAGTCATTGTACATATGCAAGGAACTGACTATGATATTCAAGAAGTTGTCTCTGTTCCGTCATTGAAGTGAGACCATTGGTTTGAAACTCAGCGAATGAGATAATGTTTCATTTGAAGTTTTTTTTCTCAGTTGATATTTTCCTGACGGGTATTAAATTTACATTTTTTTGTGACAAGACGTTCTTAATATTGATATATGAACTGTCAGCACATTTCCACACACTTTATGCCTTCAGCTATCACTGACCTTCTCTGTGTGTTCATATGCCCATTACCTGGACACAGCTAAGACTGAGTTTTATCATAGGTCCGGTCCCTTCACTTTCCCAACGGTGTTCCACACCCTTTCCAACCTACCTGTCCTTGCCGCAGTCCTGGAACTCAATGTTGCAGGACAATTTGAGTAACACCTCACCGCCCATTCCCTCATCGAGGTCCAGCCATTTGTTTTTTCCCCTGCCCATAGTCCAGCGCTTGTCAAAGTCACAAACGACCTCCTATCTATCTTCAACAGGACTCCCTCTGCCTCATCCTCTTCCTGGATCTCGTTGACGTTTTCAACAATGTAGACCACGCCATCCTCCTCCACGATATCCACTCCATTATTCACTTTAGTATTGGAAGTAGCCGGTATCCATATGAAATGTATGGAAATGCTATCAATATAAAGTAAATATTAGGGTTACTATAAAACAGTTTTATCTTTTCTATGTAAATTCATATTCAATTGTTGATTGTGTAGAATTAGAAGGGTATTGAAGGATGTACGAATACAACCAACTCGGATGGTGCATGGTAGAGATTGTCAGCAATGAATCAGGATAATAGTCAGACAGAATCTTGGAAGAAGCAATTATGGAAACACAAGTTTGGGTAGCCGACAGATGTGTGCTCAATATGTAGGCAAAAGTAGGGGAAACGTAAGCAATCGAGGTTATGTTGCTCCAGGATACATATAATCGTCAAGAGGATCTTCATCATAACTGGACAAATCACTATGAATTAATGAGATAGGAAGCAAAAAGCAAGCTGGAAGATTATAGATGAGATGATACATCAAGGTTGAAGCCGAACTTATGGGTATCCTGCACAAACAGGACTTAATGGAGGTAATGTAAAGGAGGACACATATTCGTAAAACATCTGTTATTTTGTCCGATCAGAACAAAAATCAGGAGAGACGTGCAGAAATTGTGAAGAATCACCCCAAAATGTATAAAAAGGGTATGTTAGAGGGAGATAGTCAGTCCGGAAGCAGAGTTCGGAGGGACACCATAAGTTCGAGAGTATATTATTAAGCTGCTCGGGCTCAAGAGAAGGACGTCGAAAACCTCCTGCTGCTGCTGCTGATTCCTTTAAACTGGTAGTATTAGTAATTCTGAACGTGGCTTGGAATAAGGTTGATGAGCTGCAGGTTCAACTGGCCGTTGGGTCTTACGATGTGGTGGCAGTGATCGAGACACGGCTCAAGCCAGGGCAGGAATGGGAGTTAAATATTCCAGGATATAGTGTGTTCAGGAAGGATAGAGAAGAAAGAGAATGCGGGGGGTAGCAATATTAGTTAAGGACACAATTATAGCTGTTGAAATGAACGAGGCTCTGGAGGGCCCGACAACAGAATCTATCCGGTTAGAGATAAGAAATAAGAAAGGAGTGGCAACACGATAGGGTTTACTATAGACCGCCAGACAGCGGGAAGGAGATAGAGTAGCAGATCTGCAACCGGATCGCAGATAGATGTAAGGCGAACAGCGTTGTGATAATGGGGGATTTCAATTATCCCAATATAGTCTCGCAAAGTAGCAGCGCTAAGGGAAAGGGTAGTGCATGAGAGAGAGAAAGAGCGCGTGAGAGAGAGAAAGAGCGCGTGAGAGAGAAAGAGCGCGTGAGAGAGAAAGAGTGCGTGAGAGAGAGAAGGAGCGCATGAGAGAGAAAGAGTGCGTGAGGTAGAGAAAGAGTGCGTGAGACAGAAACAGTGCGAGATAGAAAGAAAGAGTACGTGAGAGAGAAAGAGTGCGTGAGGGAGAGAAAGAGTGCGTGAGACAGAAACAGTACGAGATAGAGAAAAAGAGTATGTAAGAGAGAAAGAGTACGTTAGAGAGACAAAGAGTGCGTCAGAGAGAGAAGGAGCGTGTTAGAGTGAGAAATAGTACGTGAGAGACAAAGAGTGCGTGAGAGAAAGAGTGCGTGAGAGAAAGGTTGCTTCCAAGAAAAAGAGTCTTTCAGCTCAGGGGTTCGTCCCCTCGCCTCGTAAGCCACAGCTCCTGTAGCTCAGGGGTTAGACCCCTCGCCTCGCACCCCACAGCCCCTGTAGCTCAGGGGTTAAACCGCTCGCATCGCAAGCCACAGCCCCTGTAGCTCAGGGGTTAGACCACTCGCCTCGCAAGCTACAGAACATGTAGCTCAGGGATTAGAACCCACGTCTCGCAAGCCACAGTCCCTGTAGCTCAGGGGTTAGTCCCCTCGCCTCGCAAGCAACAGACCCTGTAGCTCTGGGGATGGATTACTCGCCTAGCAAGCCACAACACCTGTAGCTCAGGGATTAGACCCCTCTCCACGCTATCTTATGTCCCTTCAGCTCAGGGGTTAGACCACTCGATCGCAAACACAGCCCCTGTAGCACAGACACACATACTCGCACACATTCACACACACACTCACACGAACACCCACACTCACAGACTCATGCACACGCTCGCACACAAACTCACAGACACTCACACGTTCGATCACAGAAGCTCACACACTGAAGTACCTTCTTAGAAGTGCTCACACACACTCACCCACACGCTCACAATCACTCACACACACACACATGCATGCTCACAAACAAACACTCACACAATTGCTCAAACACACGCTCACACACTCACATACACTCGCACCCACTCACACACATGCTCACACACTCACACACACTCACATACACTCACACACACATGCTCACACACTCACACATGCTCAAACAAGCGCTCACACACTCACACCCACGCGCACGCACACTCATACACACTCACAGATATTGTGAGGCACACACTCACAAGCACAGATATTTTGACATACGCAAACACACACACAGATATTTTGAGACACACAACGTTATCTGCGGCCGTTGTGAGGGGTTGAGGGGGCGGCCGGGATTTGGGGCACAAACCATACAATTGTGAATGTGCCAAACGGGGTCACATTAACAGGACACATCAGCAGAGAGGATTTCAACGCAGACAAAGCGAGAGAGAGAGAGAGAGAGAGATAGAAAGAGAAAGTATAATACTGTGTGAGAGAGACACGGAGGCACCGACACACAGAGACGGACAAGAATCAGATCATTCTGCCCATCGGGTTGGTGACTGGTGAGTCATAATTAATAATTCATTACAAATAGCAAATAAGAATAAAGAATCCCCTCGCAAGCCTCAGCCCTTGCAGCTCAATGGTTAGATCCCTCACCTCGCAAGGCGCAGTCACTGTAGCTCAGACACACACACTCACACACACTCAACACACACACACACTGACACAGGTCAGACAGGCTCACCTACGCACTCACAGACACTCACACACATGCTCACACTCTCACACACACTAACGCACACGCTCAAACACTCAGGCACACTCACACACGCTCACACCCACGCTCAAGTACTCGATCGCACACGCTTACACACACGCTCACACACACTCACAGATGTCGCGAGACACAAACACACTCACGCACACAGATATTGTGAGACACACAGACACACACTGACAGATATTGTGAGAAACTCACACACACACGCGCGCAGAGATATTGTGAGACACACACTCTCACACACTCACACACACTCAGAGACCTCACACTAACACACGCAGACACTCACACACACTCTGAGACACACACACAACCTAACACATATGCTCAAACACTCATAAAAACACACACGCACGCTCACACACACTCACTGATATTGTGACTCACGCACACACTCACACACACACACACACACACACACACAGATACTATGAGACGCACACCATGCCGCGCGGCTGTTGTGAGTGATTATGGGGTCACTCCGGGGTTTGGGACATAAACCACACAATTGTGAAAGTGCCAAACGGGGAGGCATTAACAGAACACACGCAGAGAGGATTTCAACACACACACAGAGAGAGAGAGAGAGAGAGAGAGTGAGATAAATACTGTGTACAGAGACACAGAGGCACCGACACAGAGAGGCAGAGAAGACTTCAGATCATTCTGCCCTCGGGTTGGTGATTGGTGAGTCATAATTAATAAATGATTAGAAATAATTAATAAGAAAGAATAAAGCAGAAATAACAATAATTCTGGGGTTTGAAATGTCTCAAAGCGCTTCACAGGAAACACTGTACAGCGTAGTGAATGTGTGTTTGACGGTACAGTGCAATGACTGTGTGTCTGACTCTACAGTGTAGTGACTGTGTGATTTGGGGGCGAAACGCGGCAGCCGATTGCGCTCAGCGACGTCCCCACAAACAGCCGGGGGTCGAGTGAACACACTATGACATTTTAAAATGATTATTTGGGAGGGATTATTACTGCCATTGGTGGGATCTGGAATTCATTTCCCGAATGGCTGTTGGGAGGCGTTTCCATATCAAATTCCAAGAGATAAGCAGATAATTATTTTGGGAGTTTGCAGGGCTGTGTGGAGAAAGCGGTGGGAGTGGGGTTCATCAGGGCTATGGGCAGAGAACGGTGCTAGTGGGGGTGATCAGGGTTATGGGGAGAGAGCGGGGTGAGTGGGGTTGATCAGGGCTATGGGGAGAGAGCGGGGAAGTGGGGTTGATCAGGGCTGTGGGGAAACAGGTGGGAATTGGGGTAGATCAGGGCTATGGGAAGAGAGCTGGGGGAGTGATATTAATCAGGGCTATGGGGAGAGAGCGGGGAAGTTGGGTTAATCAGGCCTATGGGGAGAGAGATGCGAATTGGGGTTGATCAGGACTATGTGTGGAGAGCGGGGGCGTGTGGTTTATGAGGTCTGTGGTGAGAGAGCGTGGGGAGTGCCGTTGATCAGGGCTATGGGGAGAGAGCGGGGAGTGGGGTTGGTATGGAAGGTATATCAAAGAGCCATCACACACTATACAGACACTCAAACACACTCACACACACGCTCAGACACGCTCACACACCCACTCGCACAATTTCACACACACGCTCAGACACGCTCACACACTCAGCCACAATCACACACACGCTCCCGCACACTCACACACACGCTCATATGCTCACACACTCACACACGTACTCAGACACGCTGAAACACGCTCAAACATAAGCTGATACACACTCACAGATGCTGTGAGACACACAGACTCACTCACAAACAGATATTGTGAGACAAACAGACACACACTCACACAGATTTTGTAACACACATACACACACACACAGATATTGTGAGAACACGCACTCACACACACGCGCACACAGATAGAGTAAGACACGCACACACAGATGCTGTAGAGACACTACACACAAACACAGATATTGTGAGACACGCACACTCGCACACACACAAAAACAGATATTTTGACACACACACTCACACAAACACAAGATATTGTGAAACACATGCTCATGCGCGGCTGTTGTGAGGGGTTGTGTGGGGGGGGGGGGGGTGGGGTGAGGGTTCAGGCCGTGGTTTTGGGCATAAACACACAATTGTGAAAGTGCCAAACGGGGGACATTACCAGGACACGTCGCAGAGAGGATTTCAACACAGACACAGCGAGAGAGGGAGAGAGATAGAGAGATCGAGAGAGGGTAAAATATTGTGTGCAGAGACAAGGAGGCACCGACAAAGAGAGCAGAGAAGACTTCAGATCATTCTGCACCTCGGGTTGGTGATTGTGATCATAATTAATAAATGATTAGAAATAATTAATAGAAAAATAAAGCACAAATAACAATAATCCTGGGGTTTAAAATGTCTCAAAGCGCTTCACAGAAACACTGTACAGCGTAGTGAATGTGTGTTTGACGGTACACTGCAGACTGTGTGTCTGATTCTACAGTGTCGTGACTGTGTGATTTGGGGGCGAAACGCGGCAGCCGATTGCGCTCAGCGACGTCCCCGCAAACAGCCGGGGGTCGAGTGAACACATTATGAATTTTAAAATGATTTTTGGGAGGGATTATTACTGCCATTGGTGGGATCTGGAATTGCGATTCCTGAATGGCTGTTGGTGAGGCGATTCCATATCAAACTTCCAAGAGGAAGCAGATAATTAGTTGGGGAGAATTCGGGCTGTGGGAGAAAGCGGGGAGTGGGGTTCATCAGGGCTATGGGCAGAGAGCGGTGTAAGTGGGGGTAATCAGGGTTAAGGGGAGAGAGCTGGGGGAGTGATGTTGATCAGGGTATGGGGAGAGAGCGGGGGGAGTGGGGTTGCTCAGGGTTGTGGGGAGACAGCTGGGAATTGGGGTAGATCAGGGCTATGGGGAGAGAGCGGGGGTGTGTGGTTGATCAGGACTATGTGGGTGACCGGGGGTGTGTGGTTTATAAGGTCTGTGGAGAGAGAGCGGGGAGTGGGTGATCAGGGCTATGGGGAGAGAGCCAAGATGTGGGTAAAGCTTTGATGTATTTCCAGTGATTGCCACCTTTCTATTGAGCGCTGAAGCTTAAACTTGTTGGATGTCAAATGATCAGTTTGCTATTTCTGCTTTGGGGAAGGTAAACACGTTCCTTGAAGCTGAATTGGCTCCAAGAGGACATGTTTATCAACAGGTTGTCGCAATCAAGTCAACCCTTTGCGGCAGTGTTAAACCCTGTCATATTCCTGAGCCACGTGGCTTTGCAGTAATGCAGAACTTAATCATCAGCGAATTAAGGAGGGTCAGGGATATTTCCCACTCGGGCCATTTACAGCTGAGCGAAAGCCACAAATAAAGTCCCAATTGGACCAGCAATAGATATCACAGCAGTCAAGGCTCGCATGGGAAAAGCTATGGCCTGTTTAAATTGATTCAACTCAAGTAATACAGCAACAATACTCTGGTGTCTCCAAGCTTTTGATAAGCAATGTGTGACTGATACTGAGCTGTTTGTCTTGCAGCAAGACAGTGTTTATTCTACGGTACGTGTACATGCAGCATTCTCAATACAGTTTAGATGAATTTCAGCATGTTTTAGGGCGAGAAATAATGTGGTGTCTGATCAGTGATTATCATTCTGCAGGTAACTTACTAGCGATTGTGATCCTGTCCCGGGGAAAATGTGGCCTCTCCTCCTGTGTCACTCGTTACCTGATTGCCATGGCAATGGCGGATCTGCTGGTGGTTATCAGTGATGTGGTGTTAACTCGGATTAATTTTCTGTATTTTCCTGTGGGATTTCTGGATTTGACGCCTGTATGTGCTTTCGGGACCTTTCTGATTTCTGCTGCTGCTGACAGCTCTGTCTGGTTAACAGTCGCTTTCACTTTTGAACGCTTCGTGACTATTTCCTGTGAGAAACTGAAACGACATTATTGCACCGAGAGAACGGCAAACTTAGTTATAGGGACTGTGTGGGTAATGAGCTGTCTGAGCGACATACCCTGGTACTTTGCGTATGAAGCTTTTGTCATAATAAATAATGTTCAATGGTTCTGTAAACTAAAAGCAACCTTCTACACTACATCTCTTTGGACAGCATTTAATTGGATAGATGTCATTCTAATCCCATTTATTCCATATTTGCTTATTTTGCTCTTCAATGTTCTAACCATCAGACACATTATTGTGGCCAACAGAATCCGCAGACGTCTTCTCAGCCGCAAGCAGAATGTGAATAACAATAACTCAGAGATAGAGAACAGGAAAAAGTGCATTATTTTGCTGTTCACTATATCGGGCAGTTTCGTCTTACTTTGGATGACATATGTTGTATATGTGATATATGGGCAAGTAGTTGAATCTTCTTACACAGTTTATAATGACCCAGTCTATGTCCTGTATCACTCCGCAATCATGTTTCAGCTTTTAAGCAGCGCCACCAACACGTGTATTTATGCTGTGACACAGACAAAATTCAGACAAGAGTTGAGGAAAATGTTGGCGTATGTTTTCAATCCAATGGTGAAACTGATTCAATCATGAAATATATAGCTGTGTCCGAGAACCATCACTGCTTCATCAGTGGCTCCCTGAGCCACTCGCAGCCGTAGATAATAATAATCCTTGCATTCGACATAGCGCCTTATCACATATATTGCTAAGATCATTAAATGCGCATTTTATGGGCTAAACGCAGAAGTCAATTGCGCACAACAGTGTCCCACAATCTAGGAGAGCTGTAGTCTTTTTATGATTGTTGAAAGGTAAGAACTGTCCTCGAAGCTG
Organism: Callorhinchus milii; assembly: GCF_018977255.1. Lineage (NCBI taxonomy): Eukaryota > Metazoa > Chordata > Chondrichthyes > Chimaeriformes > Callorhinchidae > Callorhinchus > Callorhinchus milii. The sequence continues at coordinate 61,424 of NW_024704946.1, forward strand.
AACTGGCTACAAGAGGACATGTTTGAAAACAGTTTTTAGGAATCAAGTCAACACTCTGTGCTGGTGTTCAAATCATCTTGTTCGGTCCATGAGACTCGTGGGTCTGCAGTACAGACCTCACTCATCAGCAGCACCTCAATTAAGATCAACGACACTTCCCAGTTGAGGCATTTACTGCAAAGCCAAAGCTCCAACAAGTGTAATCCCAGCTCAACACACAAGATGCATCATAATAGTCAAGGCTCTCAATGGACAAACTCTGTCCAGTTTTTATTAGTTAAACTCCAGTAATACAACAACAATAATCTGGTCCCCAAGATTTGGCTGTTCCACAATTGTGACTGATTCTGTCACTGTGTCTCCCCGCAGAAAGAAAGTGTGTAAGTTGTACATGTACATGCAGAGCTCTCAAAGTCCAATTTGGTTACCTTTTCAGCGTGAGATTGTTCCAGAAATAATGTGGAGCCTGATCAGTAATTATCACTCTTCAGTAACTTACCAGCGATTATTGTGATCCTTGGATGGTGATGCTGTCAGTGTGTGTGGTGTCTTTGTATTGCTTTTCTTCAGCTGTAGAAAGTTAGATCTCATTCAGGACTTGAAATCTGACAGATACTCCGTCATGCACAGAAACACACATATAGACAGACACACAGACAGCCACCCACAGATAAACACCGACAGTTTCCTGCGATTTGTATCTGCATGCATTTGTATGGTTCCGTGTGTCTGTGTCTATCTTTGTGTTGCTGTTCGTGTGTGTCTTGTCTGCGTGTGCTGTGTGTGTGTGTCTGAGGATGTCTGTGTGCATATGTGTGTTCAGTGACTGCTAGACGTGTTCAATGGCTGTGTCCAGTGGCTGCTGCAGGTGTTTCTTGGCTGTGATTGGTGTTGAGTGTATAGGCTGGTGTTCATTTGTCCAGAGCAGGAGTTTAATGTTTGCCAGCTTGTTCTTCGTTTCTTAAATGGTGTTTGTTGGCAGTGACTGGTGGTTAGTCTCTGTAGGTGTGTCATTTGAGTGTCTGTGTATATCCGAAAGCGTACGTCTGGTTGCGTGTGTGTTTGTGTGTCTATGTGTATGTGCGTATACGTGTTTGACTGTGTGTATGCTTCTGTGTGTCTGTTTGCGTGTGTGTGTTTGGATATTTGTCAGTGTATCCTATCTGTGTGTATCTGTCTCTGCATTTACCTTTTTATGAGTGTGTATATGTGTGTCTGTGTGTGCATTCGTGTGTGTGCCTACCTATGTTTCAATGCTTCTGGTTGTCGATGTGTGTACGTGCCTGTCTGTGTGCGTATTCATGTGTCGTGTGGTTGCGTGTGTGCGCATGTGTTTACTTAGTGACAGCTTGCTTGTGATCAGTGACTGTGTTTAGTGGCTGAAGCTGCTGTGCAGGTCTGTGACTTCTGTTCAGTGGCCCCCAGCTGATGTCTATTAGCTGTGGCTGGTGTTTAGCAGTTATTAGCTGGTGTGTAGTAGCTGTGGCTGGAGCTTCGTGGCTGTGGCTGATGTTCAGTAGATACTTGCTGGTGTTTGTTGGCTGTGTCTGGAGTTTAATGGATGTGTCTGGCATTCAGTAGTTGCTGGCTGGTGCTTTTTGGCTGTGGCTGCAATTAAGTAGCTGCTGCTGGTGATTAGTGGCTGTGGCTGGTGTTCAACAGTTGCTCGCTGGTGTTTATTGGCTGTGGCTGGAGTTTAGGAGCTGTGGCTGTTATTTCGCATGCGCTGGCTGGTGTTTGCTGGCTGTGGCTGGAGTTTAGTAGCTGTGGCTTGCATTCAATAGTTGTTAGCTCGTGTTTATTGGCTGTGGCTGGAGTTTAGTAGCTGTGGCTGTTATTTCGCATGTGCTGGCTGGTGTTTGCTGGCTGTGGCTGGAGTTTAGTAGCTGTGGCTTGCATTCAATATTTGTTTGCTGGTGTTTATTGGCTTTGGCTGTAGTTTAGTGGCTGTGGCTGTTATTTCGCAGGTGCTAGCTGGTGTTTGCTGGCTGTGGCTGGAGATTAGTAGCTGTTGCTTGTATTCAGTAGTTGTTAGCTGGTGTTTATTGGCTGTGACTAGAGTTTGTTCGCTGTGGCTGGTGTTTAACAGTTACGAGCTGCTATTTAGTAGCTGTGGCGAGAGTTTCGTTGCTGTGGCTGGTGATCAGTGGCTGTAGATGCCAACTGGTGCTATGTGGCTGTGGCTGGAGTTTAGTGGCTGCGGCTGATAATTAGTTGTTGCTAGCTGGTGTTTGTTGGCTGTGCCTGGCGTTTAATGGCTGTGGCTGTTATGTAGTAGTTGCCAGCTCGTGTTTATTGTCTGTGGCCGGAGTTTAGTGGTTGTGGCTGGTGTTCAGTAGTAGCGAGCTGGTGTTTATTGGCTATGGCTGGAGTTTAGTAGTTGCGAGCTGGTGTTTATTGGCTATGGCCAGAGTTGCAGCTGTGTCTGTTGTTCTGTAGTTGCAAGTTGGAGTTCAGTAGCTGTGGCTGGAGTTTAGTAGCTGTGGCTGGTGTTCAGTAGTTGTATGCTGGTGTTTATTGGCAGCTACTGTGTTGCAGTGGCGTGCAGTGGCTGTGTCTGGTGGAAGGGAGGAGGGGGGAATCGGTAAGTAATTCAAGACGGCATTCGGTTTTCCCCCAGATCAAACATATGTAAGTATGGCATTAATTTCATAAATTTTATCGAACAACAAGGCTTCCTAGTTGTTTTATATCCAAAAACAACAGCAACAAATTACACTTGTATATCGCCCTTTACGTCGGAAAGACGTCTCAGGACAATCAGAGATTTTGGGCCAGAGCTGTGAGTCGGTGTGACCGATGTGAAATGGGAGCCTGGCATCATCTGATCAAATGTTATCAGAAACAACGCGTGATAATGTAATCATATCAAAATTTAGGGAAACGTCACTGGGGTGGAGTGAAATCCCACGTTCACTGGCTGTTGTTTAAACGGGATTCAACGTGGTTGTTCTTATAATATGCAGCACCATATAATCACATCATTAAATTCAAAATCTCACAATAACATTCCCTCCCAGCCTTATCATGCCCTAATTCCGCGATCCCCTTCAGCCACTTTAAACCTCCCACACTCCTCGCTCAACAAACGCCGGCAGATTCATATCCTCCTGTTTCCCCCCCGCATCGTGAGGTATTTCAACCAATCTGACCCCGTTTCCCTCCCACCTCTCCTTCACCTCGTGGTCATCTCCACCGCCCTCCCCGCCCTGCGCCATTGTTTGCTCATGAAAGTTAAGGTGTTAGTGAAGTCCTAACAATTTGATGCTCTATAAAGGCAAATTGTATAGTATCAGGACTATCTACAAATTCTGATTAACATCATGAAGTCATTGTACATATGCAAGGAACTGACTATGATATTTAAGAAGTTATCTCTGTTCCGTCATTGAAGTGAGACCATTGGTTTGAAACTCAGCGAATGAGATAATGTTTCATTTGAAGTTTTTTTTTCTCAGTTGATATTTTCCTGACGGGTATTAAATTTACATTTTTTTTGACAAGACGATCTTAATATTGATATATGAATCTGTCAGCACATTTCCACACACTTTATGCCTTCAGCTATCACTGACCTTCTCTGTGTGTTCATGTGCCCATTACCTGGACACAGCTAAGACTGAGTTTTATCATAGGTCCGGTCCCTTCACTTTCACCAACGGTGTTCCACACCCTTTCCAACCTATCTGTCCTTGCCGCAGTCCTGGAACTCAATGTTGCAGGACAATTTGAGTAACACCTCACCGCCCATTCCCTCATCGAGGTCCAGCCATTTGTTTTTTCCCCTGCCCATAGTCCAGCGCTTGTCAAAGTCACAAACGACCTCCTATCTATCTTCAACCAGGACTCCCTCTGCCTCATCCTCTTCCTGGATCTCGTTGACGTTTTCAACAATGTAGACCACGCCATCCTCCTCCACGATATCCACTCCATTATTCACTTTAGTATTGGAAGTAGCCGGTATCCATATGAAATGTATGGAAATGCTATCAATATAAAGTAAATATTAGGGTTACTATAAAACAGTTTTATCTTTTCTATGTAAATTCATATTCAATTGTTGATTGTGTAGAATTAGAAGGGTATTGAAGGATGTACGAATACAACCAACTCGGATGGTGCATGGTATAGATTGTCAGCAATGAATCAGGATAATAGTCAGACAGAATCTTGGAAGAAGCAATTATGGAAACACAAGTTTGGGTAGCCGACAGATGTGTGCTCAATATGTAGGCAAAAGTAGGGAAAACGTAAGCAACCGAGGTTATGTTGCTCCAAGATACATATAATCGTCAAGAGGATCTTCATCATAACTGGACAATTCACTATGGGTTAATGAGATAGAAAGGAAAATGCAAGCTGGAAGAGTATAGATGAGATGATACATCAAGTTTGAAGCCGAACTTATGGTTATCCTGCACAAACAGAACGTAATGTAGCTAATTTAATGTAGGACACATGTTCGTAAAACATCTGTTATTTTGTAAGGTCAGAACAAAAATCAGGAGAGACGTGCAGAAATTGTGAAAAATCACCCCAAAATGTATAAAAAGGGTATGTGAGAGGCGATAGTCAGTCCGGAAGCAGAGTTCCGAGGGACACCATAAGTTCGAGAGTATATTATTAAGCTGTTCGGGCTCAAGAGAAGGACGTCGATGACCTCCTGCTGCTGCTGCTGATTCCTTTAAACTGGTAGTATTAGTAATTCTGAACGTGGCTTAGGGAATAAGGTTGATGAGCTGCAGGTTCAACTGGCCGTTGGGTCTTACGATGTGGTGGCAGTGATCGAGACATGGCTCAAGCCAGGGCAGGAATGGGAGTTAAATATTGCAGGATATAGTGTGTTCAGGAAGGATAGAGAAGGAAGAAAATGCGGAGGGGTAGCAATATTAGTTAAGGACACAATTATAGCTGTTGAAATGAACGAGGCTCTGGAGGGCCCGACAACAGAATCTATCCGGTTAGAGATAAGAAATAAGAAAGGAGTGGTTACACTGATAGGGGTTTACTATAGACCGCCAGACAGCGGGAAGGAGATAGATTAGCAGATCTGCAACCAGATCGCGGATAGATGTAATGCGAACAGAGTTGTGATAATGGGGGATTTCAATTATCCCAATATAGACTGGCAAAGTAGCAGCGCTAAGGGCAAGGCAGGAGTGCATGAAAGAGAGAAAGATCTCGTGAGAGAGAGAAAGAGCTCGTGAGAGAGAGTAAGAGCGCGTGAGAGAGAGAAAGAGCGCGTGAGAGAGAAAGAGTGCGTGAGGGAGAGAAAGATTGCGTGAGAGAGAAAGAGTACGAGATAGAGAGAAAGAGTACGTGAGAGACAAAGAGTGCGTGAGAGAGAATGAGCGTGTTAGAGAGAGAAAGGGTAAGTGAGAGAAATGCGTGAGAGAGAAAGCGTGCTTCAGGGTCTTTCAGCTCAGGGGTTAGACCCCGCGCCTCGTAAGCCACAGCCCCTGTAGCTCAGGGGTTAGACCCCTCGCCTCGCACCCCACTGCCCCCGTACCTCAGGGGTTAGACCCTCGCCTCGCAAGCCACAGAACATGTAGCTCAGTGGTTAGACCCCTCTTCTCGCAAGCCACAGTCCCTGTAGCTCAAGGGTTAGTCCCCTCGCCTCGCACGCAACAGACCCTGTAGGTCAGGGGTTGGTCTACTCGCCTCGCAAGCCACAACGCCTGTAGCTCAATGGTTAGACCCCTCTCCACGCTAGCTTATGTCCCTTTAGCTCAGGGGTTAGACCCCTCGATCGCAAACCACAGCCCCTGTAGCACAGACACACACACTCACACACACTCAACACACACACACGCTCACAAACTCAAAACACACTCGCACACACTCACACTGACACACACGCTGAAACACACTCACCCACACTCACGAACTCATGCGCACGTTCAGATACATTCTCACACACACTCGCAGACACTCACACATACGATCACAGAAGCTCACACACTAAAATACCCTCATACAAGTGCTCACACACACTCACCCACACGCTCACAAACACTCACACACACTCACACATATGCGCACACACAAACACTCACACACTTGCTCAAACACACTCGCATACACTCACACACACTCACACATGCTCATACACTCCCACACTCACACACATTCCCAAACAAACGCTCACGAACTCACATACACTCACACTCTCACACACAGATGCTCACACACTCACACATGCTCAAACAAACGATCAAAAACTCACACCCACGCGCACACACAATGATACACACTCACAGATATTGCGAGGCACACATTCACAAGCACACATATGTTGAGGTACACAAACACACACACAGATTCTGAGACACACAACGTCATCTGCGGCTGTTGTGAGGGGCTGTGAGGTGGGGGGCGGCCGGGATTTGGGGCATAAACCACACGATTGTGAAAGTGCCAAACGGGGACACATTAACAGGACACATCAACAGAGAGGATTTCAACGCAGACAAAGCGAGAGAGAGAGAGAGAGATAGAGAGAGAAAGTATAAGACTGTGTGAGAGAGACACGGAGGCACCGACACAGAGAGGCGGACAAGAATCAGACCATTCTGCCCATCGGGTTGGTGACTGGTGAGTCATAATTAATAATTCATTACAAATAGCTAATAAGAATAAAGAATCCCCTCGCAAGCCTCAGCCCTTGCAGCTCAAGGGTTGGATCCCTCACCTCGCAAGGCGCAGTCACTGTAGCTCAGACACACACACTCACACACTCAACACACACACACACTGACACAGGTCAGAGAGGCTCATCTACACACTCACAGATACTCACATATATGCTCACGCTCTCACGCACACTAACGCACACGCTCAAACACTCGCACACACTCACGCACGCTCACACCCTCGCTCAAGCACTCGATCGCACACGCTTACACACACGCTCACACACACTCACAGATGTCGCGAGATACAAACAAACTCAGGCACACAGATATTGTGAGACACACAGACACACACTGACAGATATTGTGAGAAACTCACACACACACACGCGCGCACAGAGATATTGTGAGACACACACTCTCACACACTCACACACACACTCAGAGACACTCACACCCGCAGACACTCACACACACGCTGAGACACGCACACAACCTAACACATATGCTCAAACACTCATAAAAACACACACACACGCTGAGACACGCACACAACCTAACACATATGCTCAAACACTCATAAAAACACACACACACGCTCACACACACTCACTGATATTGTGAGTCACACACACACTCACACACACACACAGATATTATGAGACTCACACCATTACGCGCGGCTGTTGTAAGTGATTGTGGGGTCGGGGGAGGGGGGGGGGGGGTCAGTCCGGGGTTTGGGATATAAACCACACAATTGTGAAAGTGCCAAACGGGGAGACATTAACAGAACACATCCGCAGAGAGGATTTCAACACACACACAGCGAGAGAGAGAGAGAAAGAGAGAGGGTATAATACTGCGTGACAGAGAAACTGAGGCATCGACACAGAGCGACAGACAAGACTTAAGATCATTCTGCCCATCGGGATGGTGATTGGTGATTCATAATTAATAATTAATTACAAATAATTAATAAGAATAAAGAATAAAGCACAAATAACAATACTCCTGGATTTGGAGACGTCTCAAACCGTTTCACGGTTCACGCTATACAGTGTAGTGATTGTGTGTTTGACTGTGCAGTGTAGTGACTGTGCGCCTGACTGAACAGTGCAGTGACTGTGTGTTTTGGCAGCGATTTCTGACCATCAACGTCCGCACAAACAGCCGATGGTCGAGTGACCACATTATGATATTTTAAAATGATTATTTGGGAGGGATTATTACTGCCATTGGTGGGATCTGGAATACGATCCCCGAATGGCTGGTGGGAGACGATTCCATATCAAATTCCTAGTGAGAAGCAGATAATTATTTGGGGAGTTTGCAGGGCTGTGGGGAGAAAGTGGTGGGAGTGGGGTTGATCAGGGCTATGGGAAGAGGGCAGTGGTGGGAGTGGTTGATCAGGCCTATGGGGAGAGAGGGTGGGGAGCGGTGTTGATCAGAGCTTTGGGGAGAGCGCAGGGAGTGGGGTTGATCAGGGCTATGGGGAGAAAGAGGGGAAATGGCGTTGATCATGGAGTGGAATCCTGTAGCTCAGTGGTTAGAGCACTCGCTTTGCAAGTGAGAGACCTGAGTTCAATCCCAGGCAGAGGGCGAAACCTTGGGCAAGTTTCCTTACTCCACACAGAGCCTAATAATAATACCTCCAAAACAAAAACAATAATTAAATTGGTCATTTTCAATCTACGACTGTTTGTAGGACATTGCTGTGCGCAATTGGCTGCCGCGTTCGCCCACAAATATACAGTCAAGTCACTTTACAGTGTGTTCTGTGAAGCGCTTTGGGACGTCCTACCGACGTGAAAAGCGCTATATCAAATGCAAGGATTATTATTATTATTATTATTATCATATCTATTGGGAGAGAGAGGGGAAGTGGGGTTGATCAGGACTATATGGGGAGAGCGCGGGGGGGGGGGGGGGCGGTTTATGAGTTCTATGGCGAGAGAGCGTGGGGAGTGCGGTTGATCGGGGCTATTGGGAGAGCTCGGGGAGTCGGGTTGGTATGGAAGGTATCTCAAAGAGGCAGCACAAACTCTGGTGTAGCTCGGGGGTTAGACCCCCCCGGCTCGCAAGTCACAGTCCCTGTAGCTCAGAAACACAAACACACACAGACTCAACACAGGCTCACCACACTCAACACACACGCACTCAGACACATACGCACACACACATTCACAAGCACACTCACACACGCACACGCTCAGACTCGCTCACACGCACTCAAACACACTCACACACACGCTCAGACACGCGCACACACTCACTCGCACATTTTCACAAACACGCTCAGACACGCTCACACACTCTGTCACAATCACACACATGCTCAAGCACACTCACGCACACTCACACGCACGCGCTCACATGCTCACACACTCACAAACATGCTCAGACACGCTGAAACACGCTCAAACATACGCAGACACACACTCACAGATGTTATGAGACACACAGACTCTCACTCACGAAAAGTTATTGTGAGAAACAGACGCACATTCACACAGATATTGTAACACACATACACACACACAGATGTTGTGAGAACACGCACTCAAGCACACGCGCACACAGGTAGAGTGAGACACGCACATACAGATGCTGTGAGACACAGATACTCACAAACACAGATATTGTGAGACACGCACACTCACACACACACAAACAGATATTTTGACACACACAAACACAAGATATTGTGAGACACACATGCTCATGCGCGGCTCTTGTGAGGGGTTGGGTGGAGGGTGTTGTGAGGGTGAGGCCGTGGTTTTGGGCATAAATCACACATTGTGAAAGTGCCAAACGGGGAGACATTACCAGGACACATCAGCAATGAGGATTTCAACACAGACACAGCGAGAGAGAGAGAGAGAGAGAGAAAGAGAGAAAGAAAGGAGAGAGAGAGAGCGAGATAGGGTAAAATATTGTGTGACAGAGACACGGAGGCACCGACGCAGAGAGACAGATCATTCTGCACCTCGGGTTGGTGATTGGTCAGTCACAATTAATAAATGATTAGAAATAGTTAATAAGAAAGAGTAAAGTAAAAATAAAAATTTTCCTGGGGTGTGAAACAGCTCAAAGCGCTTCACAGGAAACACTGTACAGTGTAGTGACTGTGTGATTTGGGAGCGATACCCGGCAGCCGATTGCGCTCAGCGACGTCCCCGCAAACAGCCGGGGGTCGAGTGAACACATTATGATTTTTAAATTGATTATTTGGGAGTAATTATTACTGCAGTTGGTGGGATCTGGAATGCGATGCCTGAATGGCTGGTGGGAGGCGATTCCATATCAACTTCCAAGAGTGAAGCAGATAATTAGTTGGGAAGTTTTCTGGGCTGTGGGGAGAGCGCGGGGAGTGGGGTTATAAGAACATAAGAATTAGGAGCAGGAGTAGGCCTTTCGGCCCTCCGTGGCTGCTCCTACTAAGATCATGGCTGATCTTCAGACCAATCTCTAATTACCTGCCCTATCCCCATATACCCTAATCCTTCTATTTTTCAAGAATCTATCAGTCTCAGCCTTGAAAATGTTCCAGGACTGAACATCTACAGCCTTCTGGGGTAGTGAATTCCATAAGTTCACTACCCTCTGAGGGACGAAATGTTTTTGTTCTAAGAGGCTGACCCTTAATATTAAGACTGTGACCCCTGGTTATAGATTCTCCTACTAGGGGGAACAGTCCCTCTGTGTCTACTTTATCTCGCCCTTTAAGTATCTTGATCAGGTTTAACCAGGCCTATGGGGAGAGAGGGGGGGGTGTGGGGTTGATCTGGTCTATGGGGAAAGACCCGGGGACTGGGGCGGATCAGGGCTATAGTGACAGAGCGGGGGTGTGGGGTTTACCAGGCCTTTGGGGAGAGAACGGAGGGAGTGGCGTTGATCAGGGCTGTGGGGAGAGTGTCGGGTACTGGGGTTGATCAGGCCTTTGGTGAGAGAGCGGAGGTGTGGGGCTGATCAGGGCTATGAGGGGAGTGTGTGGGGGTTAGTGGATTTGATTTGGAAGCTATCAAAGGGTCAGCATATATATTATTGGCCGAATGGCCTCCTCCTTTGCTTTATAATTCTCGGATGACTGCCGGAAAAATTATCCCCCAATCGACTTACAAGTACGTTACTCCTGACTGCTTTTAAACAGAGGCGTGTGTCTGTGTGTGTCTGTGTGTGTGTATATCTCTGTGTGTGTGTGTGTCTGTGTTTGTCTGTCTGTGTGTGTTTGTCTGTCTGTGTGTGTGTGTGGGTCTGTGTGTGTCTCTGTTTGCGTGTGTGTCTGTCTGTGAGTGTGTGTGTGTGTGTGTCTGTCTGTCTGTGTTTTTGTGTCTATGTGTGTTTTGTGTCTGTGTGTGTGTGTCTGTGTATGTCTCTGTTTGTGTGTTTGTCTTTGTGCGTAGGTGTGTGTGGCGAGTGGTCTAACCTCTGAGCTAGAGGGGATGTGGCTTGTGAGTCGAGGGATCTAAACCCTGAGCTGCAGGCGCTTCACCTTACGACGCGAGGGTCTAACCCCTAAGCTGGTCTGTGTCACTGTGTCCGTGTCTGACCCACAGTGGAGGGTGACTTGATAGAGGTTGTGTCCTGCCTCCTGCTCACATTGATGATCATCGTATCGGATGCAACAGAAATCAATCCCAATGTTCTGCGGCAAGTTGTGGACAAGTGAGTGGCTCTCTCTCTCTCTCTCTCTCTCACTCACACATTCTCTCTATCTCTCATTCTACCTCCCTCTCACTCTATATTTTCCAATGCCTTTCTCTACACACACGCCCACACTCACTCACGCTCATCCTCACCCACGCCCTCCCTCACACACACCCACTCTCAAGCCCACCCTCCCTCACACATGCCCTCCCTCACACACGCCCTAGCTCACACACACCCTCTCTCAACACCACCCTCCCTCACACACGACATCCCTCACACACCCTCTCTCAAGCCCACCCTCCCTCACACACGCCCTTCCTCACACACGCCGTCCCTCACACACACTCCCTCACACCCGCCCTCCCTCACACACGCCATCCTCACACACACACACTGCTTCACAACCACCCTCCCTCACACATGCCCTCCCTCACACCCGCCCTCCCTCACAAAAGCCCTCCCTCACACCCACCCTTACTCACACACGCCCTCCCTCACACCCACCCTCATTCACACATGCCCTCCTCACACACACGCCCTGGCTTCACACCCACCCTCCCTCACACAAACCCTCCCTGACATCCGCCCTCCCTCACACAAGCCCTCCCTCACAACCACCCTCCCTCACACACGCGCTCCCTCACACCCACCCTCCATCACACACTCCCTCCTCACACACACGCCCTTCTTCACACCCACCCTTCCTCATACAAACCCTCCCTGACATCCGCCCTCCCTCACACACTCCCTGCCTCACACACGCCCTGCCTCACACCCACCCTCCCTCACACACGCCCTCCCTCACAGACATCCTCACTCACACCCACCCTGCCTCAAACAGGACCTCCCTCACACACGCCCTCTCTCACACCCACCCTCCCTAAAACACGCACTCCCTGACTCACACCTTCGCTCACATAAGCCCTCAATCACACACACCCTCCCTCACACCCGCCATCCCTCACACCCAACCTCCCTCACACCCACCCACCCTCACACCCGCCCTCCCTCACACCCGCCCTGCCTCACACCCGCCCTGCCTCGAACACGCCCTCCCCTCACCCGCCCTCCCTCACTCACGCCCTCCCTCACGCACGTCCTACCTCACGCACTCCCTCCCTCATACACGCCCTGACTCACGCACGCCCTCCTTCACACACCGCCTCCATAAAACACGACCTCCCTCGCTCATGCTCTCGCTCAAACACGCCCTCCCTTACACCCACCCTCCCTCACCCTCCCTCCCTCCCTCAAACACCCTCCCTCACACGCCCTCCCTCACACCCGCCTTCCCTAAAACACGCCCTCCCTCACACACGCGCTCCCTCACACCCATGCTCCCTCACACCCACCATCCCTCCCATACCCTTTCTCACACACACCCGCTCTCAGGCCCACCCTCCCTCACACACGCCCTCCCTCACACACGCCTTCCATCACACACGTCGTCCCTCACAGACTCCCTCCCTCACATATGCCGTCCCTCACACCCACCCTCCCTCAAACACGACCTCCCTCACACACGCCCTTCCTCAAACACGACCTCCCTCACACACGGCCTTCCTCACAACCACTCTCCCTAAAATACGTCCTCCCTCACTCACGCCTTCGCTCACACACTCCCTCCCTCACACCCGCCCTCCCTCAAACACAACCTCCCTCACACACGCCCTCCCTCACACCCACCCACCTTCACACACGCCCTCCCTCACAGACACCCTCCCTCACACCCACACTCCCTCACACCCACCCTCCCTCACACACGCCCTCCCTTACATCCATCCTCCCTCACACCCGCCCTCCCTCACACACAACCACCCTCATACCCACCCACCCTCACACACGCCCTCCCTCACAGATACCCTCCCTCAAAACCACTCTCCCTAAAACACGCCCTCCCTCGCTCACACCTTCGCTCACACAAGCCCTCACTCACACCCACCCTCACTCACACCCGCCCTCCCTCACACCCACCCTCCCTCACACCCACCCACCCTCACACCCGCCCTCCCTCACACCCACCCTACTTCAAACACGACCTCCCTCACACACGCCCTCTCTCACACCCACGCTCCCTAAAACACGCCCTCCCTCACGCACACCTTCGCTCACATAAGCTCTCACTCACTCCCACCCTCCCTCACACACGCCCTCCGTCACACCTACCCTCTCTTACACCCAGCCACCCTCACACCCGCCCACCCTCACACACACCCACCCTCACACCCGCCCTCCCTCATACCCACCCTCCCTCACACACGCCCTTCCTCACACACGCCGTCCCTCACACACATTCCCTCACACCCGCCCTCACTCACACACGCCCTCCTCAAACACACGCCCTGCTTCACAACCACCCTCCCTCACACAAGCCCTCCCTCACATCCGCCCTCACACAAGCCCTCCCTCACACCCACCCTCCCTCACACCCGCCCTCCCTCACACAAGCCCTCCCTGACACCCGCCCTCCCTCACACACTCCCTGCCTCACATACGCCCTGCATCACACCCACCCTCACTCACACACGCCCTCCCTCACAGACATCCTCCCTCACGCCCACCCTCCCTCACACACGCCCTACCACACACACGCCCTCCTTCACACAGCCCCTCCATAAAACACGACCTCCCTCGCACATTCCCTCGCTCAAACACGCCCTCCCTCACACCCACCCTACCTCACCCTCCCTCCCTCCCTCACACACCCTCCTCAAACACGCCCTCCCTCACTCCCACCTTCCCTAAAACACGCCCTCCCTCACACACGCGCTCCCTCACACCCATCCTCCCACACACCCACCATCCCTCCCATACCCTTTCTCACACACGTCCTCCCTCACACCCCCCTCCCTCACACCAACCCTCCCTGACACAGCCGCCCTCACACACGCCCTCCCGTAATCACGCCCTCCGTCCGCCCTTTCTCTCTCTCTCTTTCCCGACGCAGATTCCTGAGTAAGTCCAGGGACCTGCGGATGTCGGGAGACGAGATCTTACAGATGTCCTTCCTGATGGTCCTGACCCCGGAACAGTGTCAGGACACGAGTAAAGTGACGTATGTGTGGAGCGGAAGCAAGAATATCAGGATCTTGCGCAAACATAACTTCGATAAAGTATCACCGGGCGATATATCGCCCCTGAACTACGTCGCCACTTATCCAAACATCGATCCCCAGGGCAATGTGTGCTCCGAGGCCAGGATCCTCTTCAGATTGCACCGGATATCCTGGGCTGAGCGGTTGGGGGTGTTAAATCCAAACGTGGGGTGTGTTGTGTTTTACACCACACAGACCCCGTGCCACAATAAGTGTTTCAGTGGCAAACCTGCGCGCGACATAGTGGATTACTTATACGCTGCTCCGTTCAGCCAATGGACAGGTGCGTCCAAATACTTTGTGTACAGTAAGGTGTACAGTCCGGGTGGGGACGTGGAGAATTGCCGTCCGCAGCTCGCCTTGCAGGGCTTCAAACGTCTCGTTGGTCACGAGAACCCCTACATTGTGTGCCGGTGTGAGCTGGAGGGAGAATGCAAAGTGTGCGATGGAAAGAGCTTCTGTATGGAAGGGGAGCTGGCTCAGGAAGCGAAGGCGGCTGCTGGCGCGGGAAACACACAGGGCCCGAGTGGGGGGATTCGCCAAGGGCCGAGTGGAGGGCCCCAGGGGCCGAGTGGGGGGAAGCCTGCGGCTGCAGCTGCCAGTGGGGGCAAGCCTGGGGCTTCAGCTGCGAGTAGGGACAAGCCTGCTGCTGCAGCTGCGAGTGGGGGGAGTGGTGTTCAGCATAAAAGTTACGCTCAAATGGCGGCTCAGGGGAAGTCTCCGCGTACGATTCGAAGGGGAAGCCCAGCGGCGAGGGGGAAGAAACCCAGGAGTCCTGATAAACGTTAGAGAGAGCAGCGAGAATAGAATGAGGAAAAGGGCAGCCACCGCTCTAGTGAAGCAACAGAAGGTGGGCTTGGGTGCTGGGGCTGGGGGCTGTGTGCTGGGGGCTGGGGACTGGGTGTCGCGGGGCTGGGACTGCGGTTTGGGTGTCTTAGGGGCTGGGAGGTTGGGGGCGGAGGCTGAGTGTGCTGGACATTTCGGTGGGGGCTTGGCTGGGGCGGTTGGGGTTAGTGGGCTGGGTGTTGGGGGGCTGGGGGTGGTGGGGCTGGGGGTGGGGGAGGGGTGTTGGGAGGTGTGAGGAGCTGATGTCTGGGGTTTGCGGGGGCTGGGGAGAGGGGTTTGGGGTATGGTGGCTGGGGGTCTGGGGAGCTGGGGTTGGGTTGTTGGGGTGGCTTCGGGCTGGGGGTTGGGGGGCTGGGGGTTGGAGTTTTGGGGCTGGGGTAGTTGGGCTTTGGGGGCTGGGGGCTTGAATTTGTGGGTTGGGGGGTTGGTAGTGGGTGGGGGGCTGGACCTGGGGTGGGGAGTGTGAAGCAATTTGTAATGTAACTATTAACTATTAACAGTTAAAAAGCCGCTTTATCCTCACTGTGTCTGTGTCTGACTCATTGGCATGCACAGACATCACACGCCCATAAAATGACACACACTCACTGTCACTCTCACTCTCACACCCACTCTCACACCCACTCTCACACCGACTCTCACACTCACCCTCACACTCACACAGCCACTCCGCACTCACTCTCACACCCACTCACACAATCACATCCACTGTCGCACTCATACACACACAAACACTTTCTCTTACACTCATTCTCGCAAACACACTCACTCTCACACACCCACTCTCACACTACCTCTCAGGCACACACTCTTACTCACTCTCACACTCACTCTCACACTCACACAGCCACTCTCGCACTCAATCTCACACCAACTCACACATTGACACCCACTGTCACACTCACACCCACACAAATACCTTCTCTCCCACTCACTCTCGCAATCACACTCACTCTCACACTCACACCCACTCTCACACACACCCTCTCTCACACGCACTCACATACTCAAACCCACTGGCAGAGTCACACCCACAAAAACACTCACTCTCACACTCACTCTCACACTGAATCTCACAACCACTCACGCACGCACACACACTCTCAGATTCACACCCACTGTCACACTCACACACTCACTCTCAGACTCAAACACAACCACTCTCACACTCCTACATCGACTCTCAAACTAACATACCAACTCTCACAATCACACACACTCACACTCAAATACACACAGACTCTCACACTCACACCCACTCTCACACTCATACACCCACTCTCACACTCACACCCACTCTCAAATACCCACTCTCACACTCACACACCCACTCTCACACACACAATCTCACACTCACGCACCCAATGTCAAAGATACGCACACAGAATCTAGCTGGTTCCCACACCAATTCACACTCACCCAGCAAAGACTAGTGTTAGATTGGCGCAGGTATGCATCTTCTAAATAAAACTTGCACGAGAGATGACGTTTGTATGAGAGATCAATTGGGCATGCAAAAGCAGATAGAGCGCGTGAGAGACAGAAAGTGATTGTGAGAGAGAGAAAGCGTGCATGAGTGAGAGAAGCGGTGGGTGAGAGAGAGAAAGACTGCGTGAGAGAGAAAGAGTGCGTGAGAGAGGGAATGTGTGCCTGAGAGAGAGAGTGCGTGACAGACAAAGTGTGCGTAAGTGAGAGAAAGAGTGCGTGAGAGAGAGAAAGAGTTTGTGAGAGAAAGAGTGCATGAGAGTAAAAGCGTACATGATAGAGAAAGTGTGCATGAGAGAGAAATAGCGCGTGAGAGAGAGAGTGCATGAGAGACAAAGTGTGCGTGAGTGAGAGAAAGAGTTCGGGAGAGAGAGAAAGAGTTCGTGAGAGAGAAAGGGTGAGTGAGAGAGAGAAACAGTGCGTGTGAGAGAGAGAGAGAGCGCGTGAGAGCGAGAAATAATAATAATAATAATCCTTGCATTTGATATAGCGCTTTTCAGGTCGGGAGCACGTCCCAAAGCGCTTCACAGAACACACTGTAAAGTGAATTGACTGTATATTTGATTATGAGAGAGAAAGAATGCGTGAGAGAGAAAGGGTCAGTGAGACAGGGAAACTGTGCGTGAGAGAGAGAAACAGTGGGTGAGAGTGAGAGGGCGTGAGAGAGAAAGAGTGCGTGAGAGAGAAAGAGTGCATGAGAGAGAGAAAGAGTTCGTGAGGGAGAAAGGGTGCGTGAGAGAGAAAGAGTGCGTGAGAGAGAAAGAGTGCGTGAGATAGAAAGGGTGCGTGAGAGCGAGAAAGAGTGCATGAGAGGGAGAAAGAGCGCGTGAGAGAGAGAACGATTGGATGAGAGAGAAAGAGTGCATGAGAGAGAAAGGGTCAGTGAGATAAAGAAACAGTGCGTGAGAGAGAGAAAAAGAGTGGGTGAGAGAAAGGGTGCATGAGAGAAACAGCGCGTGAGAGAAAGAAAGAGTGCGTGAGAGAGAGAAAAACAGTGCGTGAGAGAGAAAGTGCGCATCAGAGAGAGAAATAGTGCGTGAGACAGAGTACGTGAGAGACAGAGTGTGCATGAGTGAGAGAAAGAGTGCGTCAGAGAGAGAAAGAGCGCGTGAGAGAGAAATAGTTCGTGAGAGGGAAAAGGTGCGTGAGAGAGAAAGAGAGAATGGAAGAGAAAGAGTGTGTGAGAGAGAAAGAGCGCGTGAGAGAAAGAAAGAGCAAGTCAAAGATAAAGAGTGCGTGAGTGAGATTAAGAGTTCGTGAGAGAGAGAAAAATTGCCTGAGAGAGAGAAAGTGTGCATGGGAGAAGGAAGGAGCGCAAGAGAGAGAGAAAGAGTGCGTGAGAGAGAAAGAGTGCGTGAGAGAAAGAGATCGTGCGAGAGAAAGTGTGATTGAGAGAGAAAAAGTGTGTGAGAGAGAACACGGGTGTGCGAGAGAAAGAAAGAGTGCTCCCAAGAGAAATATTCCTGTAGCTCAGGGGTTAGACCCCTCGCCTCGCAAGCCACAGCCCCTGTAGCTCAGGGGTTAGACCCCTCGCCTCGCAAGCCACAGTCCCTTTAGCTCAGGGGTTAGACCACTCGGCTCGCAAGGCACAGTCCCTTTAGCTCAGGGGTTAGACACCTCGCCTCGCAAGCCACAGTCCCTTTAGCTCAGGTTTTAGACCCCTCACCACGCACTGCACAGCCCCTATAGCTCAGGGGTTAGACCCCTCACCTCGCACCCCACAGCCCCTGTAGCTCAGGGGTAAGGCCCCTCGCCTCGCACCCCACAGCCCCTGTAGCTCAGAGTTTAGACCCCTCGCCTCGCACCCCACAGCCTCTGTAGCTCAGGGCTAAATCCATTCGTCTCTCAAGCCTCAGCACCTTTAACTCAGGTATTTGTCCCCTCACCTCGCACCCCACAACCCCCGGAATTCAGGGGTTAGATCCCTCGTCTCCCAAGCCACAGCAGATGTAGCTCAGGATTTAGTCCCCTCGTCCCGCAAGCCACAGCCACTTTAGCTCAGGGGTTAGACCGTTCGCCTCGCAAGACACGAATGTCCGTACTCCTAATCAGAGATAGTTCGCCTTTTTCGCAAACATGTGTTTCCTTCCCCGCAACCAATTAGGTAACACAGCGCACAGTTACCTCCCATACCATGCATTTTCAATGTGGCTATTAACCTGTAAGAATCGTAGAATCGTACAGCACAAAAAGAGACCATTCGGCCCATCGAATAGAGCAACTAATGTCAATCTTACTCCCCAGCCCTTTCAACATAAACCTGCAAACCCGTACTCCTCAAATACCCATCCACAACTTTTTGAATGTTGTTATCGAATCGGGCTCGACCACCATTTCAGGCGATGCGCTCCAGATGCGAACAAATCGCTGCGTGAAAACATTTCTTCTCACCTCCCCTCTACTTCTACTAGAGACCTTTTTGAATCTGTGACCTCGACTCAGCGACACACACACCAGAGGAAAGAGTTTCTCCCCTTCTAACCTATTTATTCCCCTGATAAGTTTGAAGACCTCCATTAGATGTCCTCGTAACATTCTCTGCTCCAATGAGAAAAATCCTAGTCTCTCTAGCCTTTGCTCATGATCAATAATAATAATAATAATCCTTGCATTTGATATAGCGCTTTTCACGTCGGGACGACGTCTCAAAGCGCTTCACAGAGCAAACTGTAAAGTGAATTGACTGTATATTTGTGGGCGAACGCGGAAGCCAATTGCGCAAAGCAAAGTCCCACAAATACTCGTAGATTGAAAATGACCAATTTATTATGGTTTTTTGGTTTTTGGAGGGATTATTATTAGGTGTGTGGAGTAAAGAAACTTGCCGAATGTTTCGCCCTGCCTGGAATTGAACTCAGGTCTTTCGCTTGCGAAGCGACTGCTCAAACCACTGAGCTACAGGACTCCACAGAGGGGAGCTCAGTGAAATTAGATTCGATTAGAATAAACCGAGAGTAGATATTAAATTTTTTATTGTGCTCGAAGTATATAAGTTATCTTGTACGGACGGGGTGCATTCTTGATTATTGAGAGAAGCAATGGTGCAAATAATGGAGACTTCGCCAACAATTTGTCAATCCCTCTTGGACACTGAGTTTGTGCCAGAGGACTGGCGGGTTGCAAATATTACTCCCCTGTAGAAAAAGGGGCAAAACCATACACCTGGGAACTATAGACCAGTCCTGACGTCAGTAATGTGAAATTTCTTGAAACTATAATCCGGGACAAAATGCAATTTCACTTGGAAAAATATGGGTGAGTAAAGGATAGCCGAAACGAATTTGTGGAATGCAAACCATATCTACCAAACCTGATAGAATATTTTGATGAATTAACGGCCGTTGTGGATGAACTTTATGCAGTTGATGAAGTTTAGATGGATTCTCAAAAGGCGCATCACAACGTGCCACATAAGAGATTGGTAGGCAAAATAGAGGTCTATGGTATTAGACGGACAGTGACAGTATGGATACAGACCTGTTTGGGAGACCAACAGAAGATTGTTGACGTGAAGGTTGTTTGTCTGAGTGGAGGGAAGTGTTCAATTGGGTCCCCCAAGGGTCAGCATTCGGACCACTATTGTTTTTGATTTATATAAATGATTTGGACTTGGATATAGGGAGTACAATGTACAAGCACAACGATGATATTGAGCTAGGAAAAGTAGTACTCTATGAGGAGGTTATCAGTAGACGATAAGACGACACAAACAGAATGGTAAAATTGGCAGACACATGGCAGATGAAGTTTAATATGGAGAAATGCGAAATGATGCATTTTGCGACCAAGAATGAAAAACGAACATATAAACTGGAACGTGGAATCAGAAATGGGGTGAAGGAACAGAGATATCTGGGGTTTCATATAAGTAAATCTTTTAAAGTAGCAGGACAGGCTGATAAAGCTGGTAAAACGCATACGGGATACTAGACTTTATAAATAGGGACAACATTCAGTAAGCAAGATGAATCTTTATAAAATACTGGTCTCAGGCCTCAGCTAGAGTAATGTGTTCAGCTATGGTCACCACCGATAGGAAGATTGTCAAGGCATTGGACAGGAAGCAAAGGAGATTCTCCAGAATGAATCCAGGAATGAGCGATTGAGTTATCAGGAGAGGCTTGAGAAACTATGAATATTCTCTTGGAGCAGAGGTAGATAAGAGGAGGCTTAAAAGAATGTTTCAGTATAATGAGGAGATTGGATAGAGTGATCAAATAGAGAATGTTACCACTGGGTGGGGGGTAGATGTGTGGGGGTCGTTGGGTGGTGTGGTGTGTGTCGGTAATCCAAGGTCACCGATGTAGAATAGTGGTTAAAAGAAGCAGAGGAGAGCTGAAGAGAAATTGTTTCAGAGAGCGAGTTGTTCGGATCCGGAAAGCATTGCTTGGAATGATGGTGGAAACTGATTCGATAACCACTTTGAAGGGATAATTGGATAACTTATGGGGAGGACAATTTGCAGGGCTATGGAGAGAGTGGGGTTGTGAGAATTGTTTCGTTATAACTTTTCAAAGAGCTGACACAGACACAGTGGGCCGAATGGCCTCCTTCCGTGGAGCATAATTCTTTGATTCTATGAGATTGCATAAAAGCCTTTCACCTACAACATATGCAGCAGAAAAAATATCAAATCTCGTTTCTTCCTGCACGTCATTAAAAAAGCCGAGATTCAGAACTTGCTCTCAAGAAAAATAGATGGAACAATCAGCGTCAGGCAAAATTTGCTGAAGAAACTGTGTTCGTAGATTCTCAGTTCATGATTATATTGTTTATATTTGGACAAATTATAGACGATTGGCTTTACAGACGTGCAGCGGATGAGAGTTCATACCCATGGTGAATACAATTCTGACCATGATCACAGTTAGGTTTGTGACAATAACAACAACAACTTGCATTTATATGGCACTCCTTTTGCACGGTAGCGCCCCAGAGTGCTTGATGATGCCGATCCTGGGGTAGGGGTAAGATGACTCTCGGCATGGTGGAAGTGGAAGCTCCTCAGTCGCGACATGAATACAATGATGGAAGGGATATGGCGGCGGGATAGAGGAAGAATGAATTTCGGGGCCTAGCGGCTGAAAGTGCAGCCTCCAGTGTTAGATATAAGAGCGACTGCGAAGAGGGTCATGAGCACATGATTGCTGCAGTCAGAGATCTAACACTGAGCCAATTCTCATTCCCAACTTGAATGCTGGTATATAATACGAATTTGTCAGCATAATTTTCATGTCAATGATAAAACAGTCAAAACGTAGATCCTTCCCCTGTTTGTTCCTTCACCTGAGGATATGTTTCTCAAAGATTGATCTAAATCTTAGATCACCAGGCGTTCACTGTTGGTCAGTTGCTTGTCAGATATAATAATAGTGAAATGCCCACTGTCCGCTGCCACTTGTGCAGAATGCATTGGGACGTTGTTCTTGAACAAAAAAGATCAACACCGCAACGTGGTGGAAAATATTCTCAGATATACGAAACCATCAGTGTTATTTGTAACAAATAAATTTGCAGTGTTACATGATACTGTGATATCACAGGAGCAAAAGCCAACATTCATGTTGTTCGGGTATTTAGCAAGGATAAACCCAGGATCTACTCTTCATGGGACTGGCGCTTTGCAACCCAATCTATGGCTCCGTTGTTTCATCTCAGTATTTTTAAACTTCACTTCCAGATGAATGGTAATTTTTTAAATAAGCAGTTTGGCTTTGTTTGATTTCCATACGTAGTTAAAGTTTATTTTGATGATTGATGAAATATTGCACGTAATTGGGATGTTAATCAATTTGATAATTCGTTATTTTTCCAGGGTCGATCATCTCACAAAAGATCAATAATTTTAGCCTCGATAATGGGTAGAACCAGGGTACCAGATCATTCAAATGTGGATCAGTGTCCCATAACTGGGAGTGAATCAGGAAGTGGATGGTGTTATCTCATCTGCATCTCTTTGGTCTTGTCTGAACTCTATACTTTATACCGGAATGTTGGTTATTCGAAAGCTCAGACCAATGCGATATCGCATATAGCCTTCATCATTTAACTTCGCTGAGAACGTGATAGCTCCTGTTATCATGACTTGACCTTATGGGTTGTAGATCATAGACATTTTGTGTGAAAAACGTTTAACTGCTGTGTGTAGACTGGCAGATCGCTGAAAAAAGGATCCTTACCACAATATTGCCCACCACTTATGCTTATTAGTAGGCCGTTTCAGGTAAACAGTAAAATATTCGCTAAACAATTTGAGTAAACGTTGATATTTGCATAAGGAACAACCGGTGTAAAACAAACTTGCCATAGTGACATCTAAAAATAATATGGTAACATTAGAACCTCAGAAATTCTAGAGAGAGAAAAAAGACGGAGGTCCATCTTGATCATCTTCCACTTTCCTGATTGTCGCATGTACATATGACAAGAACTTCCTATGTGCTGTATCCCATAATCCATTTCTAAAAGAAAACTATCTAATCTGTGTTTGAAGGGTTCAACATTTTATGCTTCACCTTTTTCCCCAGAGAGCCTGTTCCATACGTTTACTATTCGCTCACTGAAATATTCTTTCAGTAGTTTCATTCTGAATTTACTTTACTTCATTCGCAGGACTTGTCGGCTGATTTTATTATTCTTGGCTGTTTGAAATAGTGTGTCATAATTTACGATGTTTGGCTACTTATGAACCGTAAACTCAATCATATCGCCTCTGAATATTCTATCTGCCAGCGTGAACAATCCCATTTACGTGAAACCCATAGGTGCAGGTGATAACGTAAAATATACACTACAGGTATCATTGTTCATAAAATAAGCACCGAGACGGGATCAGGAAAAATACGGATATATAAATTAAATGCAGAATTATGTATCACTGTTCATTATTGTTTTATTATTACACAAAACGAATATATTTCCTGCATCGTTGAAGATCAAAGAACTAATGTATGGGAAAAGCATAATAGTAGTGTTTAGAACAGACCCCAAACAAAGCATCCGAACCAAAATACTGTGAAACTGGGCATGTGAAACTGAAAAGTGATTGGCCTTGTTCACGCTGGAAACTGGATCTGTTATTCAGACTATTCCCAAATCGGCAGACGATGATAATAATCCCAGCAGCTGTTACAGTACCTGATCACGTCTTCGAGACAACAACAAAGGATAATAAGTTCTGATTGATATGACGGCTTTCAAATCAGGAGGTCATCTCAATTTGCTTTACAGGATGTACTGCAAAAGGAATCGACTGAACACTTTGTCACCGAAACTGGAAGCCAATTGACCACCTCAGTGTCCCACAAGCAGTGCTGGGTTGACAGCACAAATTATTTTTATATTATGTACAGATGTTGATTATTTTCTCCAAGAAAAGCAATACGCCAAGCGAATATCCAGGTTCCTACTTACTGCTTGCAGAACAGAGGCATTTGGAGATCATAAACTTGCCCAATGATTTACCCTACCCAGGAGGTGAACTCATGTCATTTCGCTTGTGCGTTTAGTGCTCTAACCAGTCGTCTACAAGACTCCAGAAAATATCAACCGCCTGTAAATAGTAGCCATTTGAAGTAGTTCTAACATAATATAAAAAGCAGAAGAAATTCTGATGAAATTTTGGCAGTGTTTTCTTCTGGCTGATTCGTCAATAAAACGACTTAAAAATACATCTATGGAGCGATTCACTCTACATTATTATTATTTTTTAGCAATAATGTTGGCTGAGTGAATTACATCAGCAAAGAAACAGAGTCGAAATATAGAGCGTAAAGTGCATCGTGTCAATGACAACATACAGCCCCTGTTACAACTTGTGAAAACATGTACAATTCCCTCTTGATATTCTTTAGCAGCTGTCTTCAATTATTTGTTAAATAGACTGAAATAATTTTCAGCGATCACACCACCAAATTAATCAACTGGGGAAATTCCTCTGCTATATTAATGCTTCTTTGATACCGTCATTCAACAATTGAAGACGGAGCGTTTGTGCGTTTGTGGTCAACACATAGACTAAGTATCGTACTCAACAAAAATGCATCTAATTGAATTGAGTCATATAATTATTCTGATCGAACCGATATACTACGCAATCGTTGCAGCCATTGGAGTTCCAGGTAAGTCAATATAACTTCTTATTTCTGTTTAATCAATGATTTTCTGATCTTTGCCCATTCATCCCTATTTCTCGATGCTAGCAATCAAGTTTCCACAGTTTCTTATCTTCAGTGAAAAACGATTCAACGAGTAAAATCACAACTTTTAGTCCCTGATTTTATGTGATTAATTCCTCAGTCAATTTCTGACCTCAGTTTAAACGAAATGATCCTATATACGAGCATTAGCCATTATATGTGGATAAATTATATGAATCCGAATCTGATCAATAAATAATAAACTGAATGAATTCATGGCAGTGAATAGTGAGGAGGACGGCAAGGGCCTCCAGAAAGATACAAAGGGCAGGTAGAAATAATCCTCGCATTTCAATTGGCAAATTATCACATCGCTTCAAAAAATATAATTTAATTTGATTTGAGTGCGTATTTTTTCGTCGAAATACAGCAGCTAATTTTAAAACAAGTGAAAGGATATTGAAATGGATCCACTTTTTGATAGAGGACCAGTGTAGCCGCACAAGGACAGGTGGAATGTGGGAATGGAATTTAGCGTTGGGCAGTAGACAGGCTGCAGATTACGAGTTGGAATCGAAACTCAATTTTTCTTTTGAAAAATAAATTAGAAGTATTTCACCGAATTATTGAATCGATCAACTAGTTTTATTTGGCAATCCAAGCAACTTTTGAAATTATCTTGGATATTTAGCAATCTGAACAATCGGTGACATATCAACTAGATTTCCCCATCACTATCGGTGATCAATCGCTGCCTATTATAATTTATGCTTCTCGTAATGCACATTGCCACACAAATGACACATGTAAAGCTGCATCGCAGTATTATTTTTGAAGTGAGCCTTGTGGAGTTGTTGGAAAAACTTGGCATCCAAATTGCTCAAAGCAATAAACAACTACAGATATCAAAGAAATGATCTTATTTTACATTTATGTTTTACGCCATTTTACGCCTTATATTTTGCCAGCTACCATCTTCAATTATCTCTCAAGCGCCAAGTTAAGAGAACTGTCTGTTTTGTAATACTCATGAGCTGGTGGAGATGTGTTACCTAAGTTTTTAAATGTTGCACCTGAAGTCACCTAATCAGAATCAAAATCAACAGTCTTAATGCTATTTTGTAATAATCATTTCTAACAAACCGGTATTTTAAACAGGTGTATACTAGATAAACACTTCTATTTACAAAAGAGGAAGTAGAAACTCTACAGTTATTTGATTTTCGGATTGAATTTCCGAGTGGAATAATCCCGTATAAAAGTTCATTCAATTCACGACTGTACTTCGGTCTGTACTGTGACGCTTTTTACCCACAGCACACAATAGTCAGTTAAATTTACAGTATCTTCTGCGAGGCACCTGAAGACGTCTCTGCAACGCAATGAGGTACTGCATGATTTGGAAAGATAATTATTTGTAAACTTATTGAACTCCATTCGAAGCATTGATTATCGAAACTAGGGCCTTAATTTCGTAATCTAAACCTGAGTTTATTCATGATTTATTCCTTGTAGTTAACTTGGTGACGATTGTGATCCTGTCCCGAGGAAAGTGCGGTCTCTCCACATGTGTCACTCGATACCTGGTGGCCATGGCAGTGGCAGACCTGCTGGTGGTGATCACTGATGTGATATGGAAGAGCTTTGCAGAGATCTATTCGTGGCGTTTTATTTTCCTGAATCTGACTCCTATCTGTTGCATCCGTGAGGTTCTGTTTCATGCAACCACCACCTGTTCTGTTTGGCTCACAATCGCTTTCACCTTTGATCGATTTGTAGCAATTTGTCATCCGAAACTGAAAACCAAATACTGCACCGAGAAAACAGCGACTGTGGTCATTGTGGCGATTTGTGTGTTCAGCTGTGTGATCAACATACCCTGGTACCTCGAACTTGAACCGCTATTTACAATTAACAACAAGGCTTGGTTTTGTGTTGTGAAAGGAACTTTTTATTATTCATGGTTATGGACCGCTTTTTCGTTGTTTCAATGCATTTTAACGCCATTTATCCCATTTGTTCTCATTTTGCTGCTCAATGTTCTGACCATCAGATATATCTTAGTGACCAATGCTGCACGGAGAAGGCTCCGAGGCCACAGCAATGGGGAAAATCAGAAAGATCCAGAGATGCAGAATCGTAGAAAATCCATGATTTTGCTCTTTACAGTAACGGGGAGTTTTATATGCTTATGGGTGACATATGTGATAGGTTATATTCATTTCGAAATTTTATTTGTGACTTTTAATAATGCTGGTAACTCATCGATAGCACTACAGATTGGAAATATGCTTCGGCTTTTGAGCTGCTCTACAAACACATGTATTTATGCTTTGACACAAACCAAATTCAGAAAACAGCTGAATAATATGGTGAAATACCCGTTTTATCAAATACGCATTCTGTTCAGAAAATAAGAATTTGCTGCCTAAAAAGACCAATATCCATCGAGTTCGCCATCCATTTTCTTGCGGGAAGCCTGACATGTTGTCTCCCAAACTATATGCTGTATATTGTGTGTATGGCCGTGCGCGCGTGCGTGAGTGTGTGCGTTTTCCGTAGGTGGAGCGTATCATAAGATATTATTTTCGAACAGAAATGTATCAATTTTTTTCTTGAAATAAACATTCTCTGCTTTCGTTTTCTCCCAAGAAACCTGTTCCGTAAGTTTACTCGACGATGTCTGAAGTAAATTTTGCGAAGAACCCGGGGGATGGCTACTTTAGGAGGACGTGTTTGCAGGTTTATGGGGAAAGGGCTGGGGATTGGAATTGACATAACATTACTCTTTTCAAAGAAGCATAACAGACTCAATGGGCCGCATGGCCTCCTTTTGTGCTTCTCGATTCTATGATTCCATGGTTCTGTGAATAATAGTATTCCTTGCCATTGATGTTGTGGATTACCGCATCGTTGAGCCATCTGAATGTGTTTCCCATTATATTCTGTGAAAGAAATGCAAATTAACATATATATGAGAATGTATGAACTTAAATGCTTCCGTTGTGTTCCGTAAAAGAAAATCCAGATTCCTTTTCAACTCAGTTCACTCATGAAGGTCAAGAAACCACAGTTAAATATTATTTTTTATCCAGAAAATTGTGTTATAGCCCAAAATAATCACCAGCCCAAAAACGCGAGCATCAACATATCAAAGGATTATATGAATAAGAGTTGATCATGGAAGTTGAATTGACGGCCAAAGCCACATGTTCTTAAGCATGTTAGAAACCTAACGTGAGACTGAGAAGAGAGAGATGTGGAGCAGTGGGGAAGGAGTAATAGCGGGGTCGTTTATATCGAGATATTGGTTGAGGATAGGATGGGGTTGGCTTCTAAAATATCAGAAATCAATCATGTATCGGCCTTTCGTAAATTGTAAAACGAAAATCAAGTGGTGTCTTAGGTTCGTAATGATCAGTGACTCAAAGCGGCTTCAAGCGTTGTGACAAATTATGTGTAAAATTAACTCTGGAATGTATCTCTTCAAAATGCTTGTAATTTTGGTTGACGTGTATATATTTCCCATACTGTCTACATTTAGTTACTTACTCACTGAACCAATGAATCATCACCAAATTAAAAAAANTAATCTTGCGTCATCTTTCGTTATCTTGTTCTTCAAAAGATTGGTAATTCATATAGAGTCTGTGTGAAATGTAACTATAGTGAGAGCAGCAAAGGTCGAGTTTGATGCTGATATCAGCGCCTTTTACGTGTTCCACAATGGTCCTGTTGGGTTCGCTGCCCCAGCCCCAGCCTATGGGCTAATGCCATCCGACTGACCGCTCGTTCCCGGTCTCCGCGTGCGCACTTTGGCTGCCGCTTTGACCCAACACACCTCACCCCCTCCTTCCCTCCCCCCTCCCCACAAATTCTCATCCCCTCTGCATCTCTCTCACTCTGTCCTCCTCTCTCTCCGTTCCTCTCGCCATCTATCCCAAATTGACCCTCCCACAATCTCCCTCTGTTCCAGCCTGGGAATCCTCCGCCGGCCGGGCTCACCGTGGCACTCGGCGTTGGCTGTCCAGCAGCAGCCACACCGACTGCCCCATTCCCCACCACACTCGCCAGCCATCCCGGACACAGATCCAGGGAGCCAACCGCTCCTCTCTCATCCTCATTTCCCCCACCGCTGCTTCACAACATAGAACCCCTCCCTTCCCACACACCTTCTGTCAACTGCTCCCTCCACATCGGACGACAAAGTGTCCTCTCCCTCTGTAACAAGGCCCTGGTCATCAACGATCTCATCCTCGATGAGAGCGTTGACATCATGGATTTAACGGAAAGCTGGTTCACCCCAGGCGTCACCTTTCACCTCGCGGAGGCTACACCACCCGGCGACACTAGCCACCACATCTCTCGTCCTAACTGTCGCGGCGGTGGTGTAGCCCTTATCTCAAGGACACCACTTGACCTATCCCCCTACTCCTCTGGCTCTTTCCCCTCTTTCGTGCAGCTCACGCACTCAATTTTTCTTTTGAAAAATAAATTAGAAGTATTTCACCGAATATTGAATCGATCAACTAGTTTTATTTGGCAATCCAAGCAACTTTTGAAATTATCTTGGATATTTAGCAATCTGAACAATCGGTGACATATCAACTAGATTTCCCCATCACTATCGGTGATCAATCGCTGCCTATTATAATTTATGCTTCTCGTAATGCACATTGCCACACAAATGACACATGTAAAGCTGCATCGCAGTATTATTTTTGAAGTGAGCCTTGTGGAGTTGTTGGAAAAACTTGGCATCCAAATTGCTCAAAGCAATAAACAACTACAGATATCAAAAAATGATCTTATTTTACATTTATGTTTTACGCCATTTTACGCCTTATATTTTGCCAGCTACCATCTTCAATTATCTCTCAAGCGCCAAGTTAAGAGAACTGTCTGTTTTGTAATACTCATGAGCTGGTGGAGATGTGTTACCTAAGTTTTTAAATGTTGCACCTGAAGTCACCTAATCAGAATCAAAATCAACAGTCTTAATGCTATTTTGCTAATAATCATTTCTAACAAACCGGTATTTTAAACAGGTGTATACTAGATAAACACTTCTATTTACAAAAGAGGAAGTAGAAACTCTACAGTTATTTGATTTTCGGATTGAATTTCCGAGTGGAATAATCCCGTATAAAAGTTCATTCAATTCACGACTGTACTTCGGTCTGTACTGTGACGCTTTTTACCACAGCACACATAGTCAGTTAAATTTACAGTATCTTCTGCGAGGCACCTGAAGACGTCTCTGCAACGCAATGAGGTACTGCATGATTTGGAAAGATAATTATTTGAACTTATGAACTCCATTCGAAGCATTGATTATCGAAACTAGGGCCTTAATTTCGTAATCTAAACCTGAGTTTATTCATGATTTATTCCTTGTAGTTAACTTGGTGACGATTGTGATCCTGTCCCGAGGAAAGTGCGGTCTCTCCACATGTGTCACTCGATACCTGGTGGCCATGGCAGTGGCAGACCTGCTGGTGGTGATCACTGATGTGATATGGAAGCGCTTTGCAGAGATCTATCGTGCGATTTTATTTTCCTGAATCTGACTCCTATCTGTTGCATCCGTGAGGTCTGTTTCATGCAACCACCACCTGTTCTGTTTGGCTCACAATCGCTTTCACCTTTGATCGATTTGTAGCAATTTGTCATCCGAAACTGAAAACCAAATACTGCACCGAGAAAACAGCGACGGGTCATTGTGCGATCTGTGTGTTCAGCTGTTGATCAACATACCCTGGTACCTCGAATTCAACCGCTATTTATAATTAAAACACGCCTTGGTTTTGTGTTGTGAAACGGAAGTTTTTATTTTCATGGTTATGGGGCCATTTCAGGAAAACAGTGAAATATTCGCTAAACAATTTGAGTAAACGTTGATATTTGTATAAGGAACAACTGGTGTAAAACAAACTTGCAAAAGTGACATCTAAAAATAATATGGTAACATGAGAACCTAAGAAATGCTTGAGAGCAAAAAAAGACAGAGGTCCATCGTGTTCATCTTGCACTTTCCTGGTTGTCGCACGTACATATGACAAGAACTTCCTATGTGCTGTATCCCATAATGCCATTTCTTAAAAGAAAACTATCTAATCTGTGTTTGAAGGGATCAACAATTTCTGCTTCACCTTTTTCCCCAGAGAGCCTGTTCCATACGTTTACTATTCGCTCACTGAAATATTCTTTCAGTAGTTTCATTCTGAATTTACTTTACTTCATTCGCAGGACTTATCGGCTAATTTTATTATTATTGACTGTTTGAAATAGTGTGTCATAATTTACGATGTTTGGCTACTTATGAACCGTAAACTCAATCATATCGCCTCTGAATATTCTATCTGCCAGCGTGAACAATCCCATTTACGTGAAACCCATAGGTGCACATAGACAGAACTGGTGTCTGCAACAAAACAGACATTATGATAACGTAAAATATACTCTACAGGTATCATTGTTCATAAAATAAGCACCGAGACGGGATCAGGAAAAATACGGATATATAAATTAAATGCAGAATTATGTATCACTGTTCATTATTGTTTTATTATTACACAAAACGAATATATTTCCTGCATCGTTGAAGATCAAAGAACTAATGTATGGGAAAAGCATAATAGTAGTGTTTAGAACAGACCCCAAACAAAGCATCCGAACCAAAATACTGTGAAACTGAAAAGTGATTGGCCTTGTTCACGCTGGAAACTGGATCTGTTATTCAGACTATTCCCAAATCGGCAGACGATGATAATAATCCCAGCAGCTGTTACAGTACCTGATCACGTCTTCGAGACAACAGCAAAGGATAATAAGTTCTGATTGATATGACAGCTTTCAAATCAGGAGGTCATCTCAATTTGCTTTACAGGACGTACTGCAAAAGGAATCGACTGTACCCTTTTTTCACCGAAACTGGAAGCCAATTGACCACCTCAGTGTCCCACAAGCAGTGCTGGGTTGACCGCACAAATTATTTTTATATTATGTACAGATGTTGATTATTTTCTCCAAGGAAAGCAATACGCCAAGCGAATATCCAGTTTCCCTCTTACTGCTTGCAGAACAGAGGCATTTGGAAATCATAAACTTGCCCAATGATTTACCCTACCCAGGAGGTGAACTCATGTCATTTCGCTTGTGCGTTTAGTGCTCTAACCAGTCGTCTACACGACTCCAGAAAATATCAACCGCCTGTAAATAGTAGCCATTTGAAGTAGTTCTAACATAATATAAAAAGCAGAAGAAATCCTGATGAAATTTTAGCAGTGTTTTCTTCTGGCTGATTCATTAATAAAAACGACTTAAAATACATCTATGGAGCGATTCAGTCTACATTATTATTATTTTTAGCAATAATGTTGGCTTGGCTGAGTGTATTACATCAGCAAAGAAACAGAGTCGAAATATAGAGCGTAGAGTGCATCGTGTCAATGATAACATACCGCCCCTGTTACAACTTGTAGAAACATGTACAATTCCCTCTTGATATTCTTTAGCAGCTGTCTTCAATTATTTGTTAAATAGACTGTAATAATTTTCAGCGATCACACCACCAAATTAATCAACTGGGGAAATTCCTCTGCTATATTAATGCTTATTTGATACCGTCATTCAACAATTGAAGACGGAGCGTTTGTGCGTTTGTGATCAACACATAGACGAAGTATCGTACTCAACAAAAATGCATCTAATTGAATTGAGTCATATAATTATTCAGATCGAACCGATATACTACGCAATCGTTGCAGCCATTGGAGTTCCAGGTAAGTCAATATAACTTCTTATTTCTGTTTAATCAATGATTTTCTGAACTTTGCCCATTCATCCCTATTTCTCGATGCTAGCAATCACGTTTCCACAATTTCTTATCTTCAGTGAAAAACGATTCAACGAGTAAAATCACAACTTTTAGTCCCTCATTTTATGTGATTAATTCCTCAGTCAATTTCTGACCTCAGTTTAAACGAAATGATCCTATATACGAGCATTAGCCATTATATGTGGACAAATTTTATAAATCCGATTCTGATCAACAAATAATAAACTGAATGAATTCATGGCAGTGAATAGTGAGGAGGACGGCAAGGGCCTCCAGAAAGATACAAAGGGCAGTTAGAAATAATCCTCGCATTTCAATTGGCAAATTATCACATCGCTTCAAAAAATATAATTTAATTTGATTTGAGTGCGTATTTTTTCGTAGAAATACAGCAGCTAATTTTAAAACAAGTAAAAGGATATTGAAATGGATCCACTTTTTGATAGAGGACCAGTGTAGCCGCACAAGGACAGGTGGAATGTGGGAATGGAATTTAGCGTTGGGCAGTAGACAGGCTGCAGATTACGAGTTGGAATCGAAACTCAATTTTTCTTTTGAAAAATAAATTAGAAGTATTTCACCGAATAATTGAATCGATCAACTAGTTTTATTTGGCAATCCAAGCAACTTTTGAAATTATCTTGGATATTTAGCAATCTGAACAATCGGTGACATATCAACTAGATTTCCCCATCACTATCGGTGATCAATCGCTGCCTATTATAATTTATGCTTCTCGTAATGCACATTGCCACACAAATGACACATGTAAAGCTGCATCGCAGTATTATTTTTGAAGTGAGCCTTGTGGAGTTGTTGGAAAAACTTGGCATCCAAATTGCTCAAAGCAATAAACAACTACAGATATCAAAGAAATGATCTTATTTTACATTTATGTTTTACGCCATTTTACGCCTTATATTTTGCCAGCTACCATCTTCAATTATCTCTCAAGCGCCAAGTTAAGAGAACTGTCTGTTTTGTAATACTCACCAGCTGGTGGAGATGTGTTACCTAAGTTTTTAAATGTTGCACCTGAAGTCACCTAATCAGAATCAAAATCAACAGTCTTAATGCTATTTTGCAATAATCATTTCTAACAAACCTGTATTTTAAACAGGTGTATACTAGATAAACACTTCTATTTACAAAAGAGGAAGTAGAAACTCTACAGTTATTTGATTTTCGGATTGAATTTCCGAGTGGAATAATCCCGAAAAAAGTTCATTCAATTCACGACTGTACTTCGGTCTGTACTGTGACGCTTTTTACACACAGCACACAATAGTCTGTTAAATTTACAGTATCTTCTGCGAGGCACCTGAAGACGTCTCTGCAACGCAATGAGGTACTGCATGATTTGGAAAGATAATTATTTGAACTTATGGAATTCCATTCGAAGCATTGATTATCGAAACTAGGGCCTAAATTTCGTAATCTGAATCTGAGTTTGTTCATGATTTATTCCTTGCAGTTAACTTGGTGACGATTGTGATCCTGTCCCGAGGAAAGTGCGGTCTCTCCACATGTGTCACTCGATACCTGGTGGCCATGGCAGTGGCAGACCTGCTGGTGGTGATCACTGATGTGATATGGAAGCGCTTTGCAGAGAACTATGCGATGCGTTTTATTTTCCTGAATCTGACTCCTATCTGTTGCATCCGTGAGGTTCTGTTTCATGCAACCACCACCTGTTCTGTTTGGCTCACAATCGCTTTCACCTTTGATCGATTTGTAGCAATTTGTCATCAGAAACTGAAAACCAAATACTGCACCGAGAAAACAGCGACTGTGGTCATTGTGTCGATCTGTGTGTTCAGCTGTGTGATCAACATACCCTGGTACCTCGAACTTGAACCGCTATTTATAATTAACAACACGCCTTGGTTTTGTGTTCTTAAACCAAGTTTTTATTTTTCATGGATATGGACCGCTTTTCAGTTGTTTCAGTGCATTTTGACGCCATTTATCCCATTTGTTCTCATTTTGCTGCTCAATGTTCTGACCATCAGATATATCTTAGTGACCAATGCTGCACGGAGAAGGCTCCGAGGCCACAGCAATGGGGAAAATCAGAAAGATCCAGAGATGCAGAATCGTAGAAAATCCATCATTTTGCTGTTTACAGTAACGGGGAGTTTTATATGCTTATGGGTGACATATGTGATAGCTTATATTCAATACGAAATTGAATTTGTGACTTTTAATAATATTGGTCACTCATGGATAGCACTACAGTTTGGAAATATGCTTCGACTCTTCAGCTGCTCTACAAACACATGTATTTATGCTTTGACACAAACCAAATTCAGAAAACAGCTGGTGAATATGGTGAAATACCCGTTTTATCAAATACGCATTATGTTCAGAAAATAAAAAATTGCTGCCTAAAAAGAATATTATCCATCGAGTTCGCCATCCATTTTCTTGCGGGAAGGCTGACATGTTGTGTATCAAACTATATGCTGTATATTGTGTGTATGGCCGTGCGCGCGTGTGTGAGTGTGTGCGTTTTCCGTATGTGGAGCGTATCATAAGATATTATTTTCGAACAGAAATCTATCAATTTTTTTCTTGAAGTAAACATTCTCTGCTTTCGGTTTCTCCCTAGACACATGTTCCGTAAGTTTACTCGACGATGTCTGAAGTAAATGTTGCGGAAAATCCGGGGGATGTGTATCTTAGGAGGACGTGTGTGCAGGATCATGGGGAAAGGGCTGGGGATTGGAATTGACATAACATTGCTCTTTTGAAAGAAGCGTAACAGACTCAATGGGCCGCATGGCCTCTTTTTGTGCTTTTCGATTCTATGATTCCATGGTTCTGTGAATAATAGTATTCCTTGCCATTGATGTTGTGGATTACCGCATCGTTGTGCCATCTGAATGTGTTTCCCATTATATTCTGTGAAAGAAATGCAAATTAACAGATATATGAGAATGTATGATCTTAAATGCTTCCGTTGTGTTCCGTAAAAGAAAATCCAGTTTCCTTTTCAACTCAGTTCACTCAAGAAGGTCAAGAAACCACAGTTAAATATTACTCTTTATCAAGAAAATTGTGTTAAAGCCCTTGATAATCACGAGCCGAAAAAGCGAGCATCAACACGTCAAAGGATTATATGAATAAGAATTGATCATGGAAGTTGAATTGACGGCCAAAGCCAAATGTTCTTAAGCATGTTAGAAACCTAACGTGAGACAGAGTGAAGTGAGAGATGTGGAGCAGTGGGGAAGGAGTAATAGCGGGGTCGTTTATATAGACATATTGGCTGAGGAGAGGATGGAGTTGGCTTCAAATATCAGAAATCAATCATGTATCGGTCTTTCGTTAATTATAAAACGAAAATCAAGTGGTGTCTTAGGTTGGTAATGATTATTGACTCACAGCGGCTTCGAGCGTTGTGACAAATTATGTGTAAAATGAGCTCTGGAATGTTTCTCTTCAAAATGCTTGTAATTTTGGTTGACGTGTATATATTTCCCATACTGTCTACATTTAGTTACTTACTCACTAAACCAATGAATCATAAACTAATTAAAAAAAACTCCTGCCTCATCTTTCATGATCTTGTTCTTCAAAAGATTGGTAATTCATATAGAGTCTGTGTGAAATGTAACTACAACAAGACAACAACAACAACAAGATTCCATTTATAAAGCGCCTTTCACGTCAGGAGGACGCCCCAAGGCGCTGCACAGTTGGATCATAGTGAGAGCAGCAAAGGTCGAGTTTGATACTGATATCAGCGCCTTTTACACACAGGGAGCGTGGTCTACCACGGTCCTGTTGGGTTCGCTGCCCCAGTCCACGGGCTAATGACATCCGCCTGACCGCTCGCTCCCGGTCCCCGCGTGCGCACTATGGCTGCCGCTTTGACCCAAGAAACCTCACCCCCTCCCTCCCCCCTCCCCACAAATCCTCATCCCCTCTGCATCTCTCCCGCTCTGTCCTCCTCTCTCTCCGTCCCTCTCGCCTTCTATCCCCAATTGACCCTCCCACAGCCTCCCTCTGTTCCAACCTGGGAATCCTCCGCCGGCCGCGCTCACCGTGGCACTCGGCGTTGGCTCTCCAGCAGCAGCCACACCGACTGCCGCATTCCCCACCACACTCGCCAGCCATCCCGGACACAGATCCAGGGAGCCAACCGCTCCTCCCTCATCCTCATTTCCCCCACCGCTGCTTCACAACATAGGCCCCCCTCCCATCCCACACACCCTTCTGTCAACTGCTCCCTCCACATCGGACGACAAAACGTCCTCTCCCTCTGTAACATGGCCCTGGTCATCAACGATCTCATCCTCGATGAGAGCGTTGACATCATGGCCTTAACGGAAAGCTGGTTCACCCTAGGCGTCACCTTTCACCTCGCGGAGGCTACACCACCCGGCGACACTAGCCACCACATCTCTCGTCCTAACTGTCGTGGCGGTGGTGTAGCCCTTATCTCAAGGACACCACTTGCCCTATCCCCCTGCTCTCCTGGCTCTTTCCCCGCTTTCGAGCAGCTCACGCACTCTCAACCCTCCTTCCTCTCACTCAAAATCCTCCTCCTTTACCGGCCCCCTAAAACCTCTCCCATCTTCATTTCAGATATTTCGACACTTCTTACATTTCTCTGATCTACTCTGATCTCATCATCCTGGGCGACTTCAAACTGCATTTCACCCCCTCCTCTCCATCTTCTCAGACTTCTCTTCCCTGCTCTCCTCGCTCAACCTCTCACTCCACATCAACTCACCCACTCACAATCACCGCCACCCACTCCACTTGGTGATCAACCCGGGTCTCAGTGATTCGGATGTCACTATCACCGACAAGGCCGTCT